>NC_084502.1:19617298-19849798 GCF_024500385.1 Phyllopteryx taeniolatus | reverse complement strand
TAGCACTTTATTTTACATTACAAAAACATATATTGATGACATAATTAAATCGAATGTGAAGAATATACAGTTTGTGCATCACAACAAATGCTCCTTTTGGTTTGTGCAACTTGGCCATCGGGGCCGTATGAAACAGTCAGGCAGACTCAGAGAAGATTTTCACAAATACTCTAAGTGACTCTGTAAACTGCAGTAATATTTGTCATTTCTGCAGAGGATAAAGAATATACACGTGAGTATTGTTTTGTTAACTGTCTACATGGGTTAATGCACCATTTGTGTTTAAATATTTGTTGCGTAAAGCAATATACTGTATGTTTAGTTTGATAGTAAACTTCAACTGTGAGTGGTATAAAATAGCTTGAAGCCTCTTTTTTAACTTAACTGTTCACTATCTTCCAAACTGCTGCTTGTTGTGAACTGATTTGAGTTGAGTCGATTTGCGCCCTATATCTCAATTTTTTGCTCGCCAGTCATAGGAAACCACACCTGGTATCTCGAAAAAACGCTGTACTCTCTCATTTACTTTGTTCTCCATGAAAGCAAACTAAGTAGCTTTGTGTTGTAAAGGTCCCGTATTTTGCCAAAAGAACTTTTTCTAGTATTTGGGATGTAATGTCTCTATGGTGCCTCAGTAAACATGTGAAATATGAATGAAAATCATCCACGCATTCCTGAATTCCAGAAGTTTTTTGCCGAGAGGCCTGAAATCAGGTTATTCGAATTTCTCAAGCTTATCTACATCACTAATGAATTTCTCCGCCTACCTCTCCACAGTGCTGTCAACATAAACGTGTGCTCTCACAAGTGGGTCTTCTACACGGAGGCAACCAATCAGAGGAAAGGCGGAAGTCTTTGCCAAATATGGACAAATTGGATACAAAACTGGGTCAAACAGAAGTAGCTGTCAGAGGAGCCTTTTCTGGACACTCGTATGACAAAACCAATGTGTTTTATTTTATTTTTTTTAAATGAATTTGACAGTTATACTAAATCCATGTTAGAAAGTCACTCTATAGAAGTCTCAATAGCCAAAATATGGAACCTTTAAGCAAAAGGACATTCATGGACACCAACTGAATAAGGAAAACTGATGAACGTTTTTGCCTTCTTTCTGTCATGTTTCAAATCAAACACTAAACCCAGTCATTCCCAAGCACACACATTCCCACATATGCAGTAAGAATGAGTATGTTCAGGTGGCCCCACATTCTCGGTGACGCAGCACAAGTGACCGCACGAGACAGCTGCTAAATCATATCCAACCACCAAACACTGTCAAGAAAAGACACTACCCACATCACAAGTCTTCAAGTGTTGGCCTGTAACAGAGAGTGAACCAAAAATCTCTGTTACAGCTGGATGCAATAAGTGAAGTTCTGTGTGGCAAACATTTGCTATTAAATATTTGTGATATATTTACTTGACTACTTAATGCACATGCTACAGAGCGGTTACAAGCCCTGGGCTTTGTTTAATGCTAAGCGAGCTTGTGCTTTCTTGAGATACTGATCGTGAATAATGTTTCATTTCTCAGTGTTGTGACATTTTAAGATGGTGAGTTCTGGCAATACAGTTTGTTGGAGTCTGCGAGAAGGTATTGAACTACACTGCTCATTTAAAAGCCTCCAAGGTAAGCCAGTATCGTTGTAAAAGTGCATGTAACTCAATACAAAGGCATGGCTGCATGGCTTATCTTCTGTAACACGCTTTACTCAAAAGCCAACTCGTCCATGAGCAGACTGTAGAAGCAAGCTGTAAATCTTTGTTGAACTCCGTTGGAGGAGAGATGAAGCCTTTTTGTCCTGCCAGTGGATCGGGGTGTGTTGTTTTTCTTCTGAATTGAGTTCATCTGGCGGGTTCCGTCTGCTTGACGTCCAGTAGCACATTGGCCCGGTTTCCTCTCACAGCAGGGTATGTTCAAATATTCCTGACTAGGGTACACATGACAAACCTGTGTGTGGCTGTGTTGCAATTGCACACAAACACAACATGCTGCGCACCTGTTGGTGTGAACCAAACACAAAGGCAGCGGTCCACTTGTTGCTAGCTTAAGTATGATGGCTATTTTCACTCTTGGTGTTCTAATGCAGTGCTAATTTCTTGGGTTATTACTTAGACAAATTTGGGTCCTCATTCAGTGTAATGAAAGCCAAGAAGCTGATGGTTAAAATGGAGACTTGAGAAAGATGTGACCAAGAAAACAAACCCATAGCCCTCATTACACTCTCAACTAATATGTTCTTTCTAATCCTTTACTGCTGATACTTTGACAACATGCATCCATGGTCTATTTTCCATTTCATTGGGCTCTCAAAAGAAACGTACACAACCCCTCTTAACTGCACGTGGGCTGTGCGAGGTTTCATTTCCCAATTGCCTGCCCATTTGACCTGGAATTTGTAGCCAAGTAAATTTCAACACCCACCATATGACAAAAACCAATGTGTTTTGACTCATGACTAATGACATGACTAAGTTGGAAACCAACACCCTTCTCAAACTGATATAGTGTAATAGAACAGGATGAGGAAAAACTTACTGCAGGGGCTATTGTAATCATAGCATACCCATCCACCCATTTTCAACACCATTTACGCTGGTTAGGGTCAGGGAGGGCGCTGGAGCCTATCCCAGCTGACCTCGGGGGGAAGGCGGACTACACCCTGAACTGGTCGCCAGTCAGTCGCAAGGCACATAACAGACACGGACAACCATTCGCACTCACATTCACACCATTACTGAGTGGGAACTGAACCCACGCTGCCCGCACCAAAGTCAGGCGAGTGTACCACTACACCATCAGTGACCCCATAGCATACCACAAACACAAAATGGCATGTGCAGTAAGTCCGTATTACACATCACTACCACTTAAACATCACTACCACATGCCCACCCTAAATGCTATGAGAATTATTTGTTTTTATGAATGTTTTAACCTAAATATTCATAATCTGTTTATGTCATGTGTGTGTGTTCCGGGTTTTGTCTTCCCCCCTGTTTCACACACACCTGCTCCTGTGAGCATCTTCACCACCTGTGCCTCGTTCACCCTAATTACCCCTTGTATTTAACCTCGTGTCTCATTCCCTCTCGTTGCCAGTTTGTTGTACCTTGTTTCCACGTCACAGACTCACAGTAAGACTTGACCCTGTTCCGATTATCGACCTTGCCTCTTTGCCTCATGTTTTTGGATACTGTTGCCTTTCTTGGATTGCCTGCCTGTGTACCAACCTATGCCTGTCTATTAAACCTCTCTTTTTGGAAACTCTCCATTTGTTTTGGGGTCGTGCATTTTTGGGTCCTATCCTCTGTTCCGTTCATGACAGTTTAAGAGAAATGTGCTTGATTGTTGCGTCAATCTCCATATGTACAAGTCTGTGAAAAAGGATTTGTCACCTTCTCAAATTCTTTTTATTTATTTATTTGCATTATTTCCCTCGAAAAACTCAGAAGTGGGGGCACTCGTAAGTCAGAGTACCACTGATTATCTATCGATCTAGCTATGTAATTTGTTATATTAATTTATTTCCAAATGTGTTGAATTATGGATCAATCACACCTTGAGGCAATGAAGTGCACTAATGGGCTCCAACAAGCAGAGGTAGTATTGATTAACTCAACTAGTTTTATTGTTTAAAAAATTACTTAAACATCTGTTAGAATGTTTTTTTTTTAATGTTTATATCAATATTAAATGTATATATTCAGTTTTTCGAGTTGCAAGCCGTTGCTTGGTTTTTGTCGCGAACCAAAATTGTAGTTACAAGCCAGCTTCAGGTACGCTGTCGCTCAAGTCAAGTGGGGAAAAAAAAGCCGTTGTTTGAATGGAACAAAGAATCAAACACACGAGTACAAAAATGAAAACACTCACAAGGAGCAGGGTAACACAAACTAAGCTCCTGAGGTCACTCACTAACTACACCCCTTAAAGGCACACAACAAGTGAATGTATTGGACTTTGTGACTTTTAGCTTATCTATAGTATACTTTACAGAACCAGTTATTTACTTCCTCTTTCATTGTTTTTACAATACAGTGCGATTTTTCTCTCAAAGAAATCCAACAAAACATTGTGGTGTTTTTTGGGGGCTGCAACAGATTATTGCAGGGGTGTCAAACTCATTTTTGTCACGAGCCAATTTGTAATTGTGACTGAGACCATATAAATGTTTAATTGGATCATCATATTACCTATACACAACAAACTTGTTTTGAAATTCAGAAATCAAGGATAATAGTTTGTTGAGCTATTGTTCAATTTACAGTAAAAAGGAGTTTCGTATGCCAAAAAAATGCAATAACTCAACATTTATTTTTTTCAATTTTTGGTGCAGGTTTGAGCAAGAATCATGAATCGAGTTGAGACACGATTTGTCATGAGCTATCCTTGTAGTTCCTGTTTTGGAGCTTGGGTGGCGCTTTGCGCCTCGCTCGCCCTCTCTCTCTCCCCTGTAATCAGCACCACCTTGGCAGCGCATCATCTCTGCCTGCATAAAATCCCGGAAACCCTCGCCAGAGTATTACCGTTCACCCGTGCTACACCGGCCTCGTACTTGCACGTAAGCTACACTTTATTCGAATTCCCCGCCTTGCTGACCTCTTTCACCATGCCGCCAAGCATCCACCTGCTCATTTCACCGTCTGCCGCACGCTCCGTCTCGATGACCCGGCATTACGCCTCGAAGGTTCAATTCCCAATTCCTTTTCAATAAACCATTCTCCACAAACTTCTCAGCCTCCGCTTGCTTATGGGTCCAGTCACAACTGATACCTTCGTATCGTGACACGATTTGCTTTCAGGGGCCACATAAAATGATATGGCGGGCCAGTTCTGGCCCCCTGGCCTTGAGTTTGACACCTGGGGGATTATTGCATTTCCATTAAACTCAATAAGGAAAACTGATTTGACATAAGAGTACAGAGTTACGAGCTTGATCATGGAACGAATTACACTTGTAACTCAAGGTGCCACTACATTTACAAAACGGGATTAATCAAAACTAACTAAAAAAAAAAAAAAAAATTGTGGTCAATTGCACATGCCAACTAATATGTAGTTAATTAATTCCTAACCTAAATATTTCATTTGTTTCTACTAGGATGTTATTGTTACATTATTACAATTCTTAGAGGCCCAAGCTACCACACAATGCAATGTGTTCCCCCACCAATACTAAAAGACAGGAAATCACTCAGAAGAGCAAGTGGTAAAATGTTACAGTGTGTACAGTGGTGGGAACTGGACATGAACGACAGTACAATTACGGGCACGACGCTTAGTCACAGTGTACCACTGCGCAAAGGGACGCTGCGCCGCAGAGTCTCCACAATAAATATTTGACCTACCTGCTTGCTCATGCGGCTCCTCGATCTGCGGCACGACGCCGGTTAGGACGTGCGAGCTGCGGGGAAAGTGTCCATAGTCCACCGGTGATTACTGGAGGAAGAGGAGAGTGCACGCTGCTCTGTGCTACTGCGCCCAGCCGGCTCCAGCGTGAGCTAATGAGGACTGGACTAAGCCAGAGAGAGACGCCCCCCTCCTCCCGACCACTGCATCTCTCTCCATATGTCCAACTGTCCAGTGTCAACCTCCCCCTCTCATAGGAGCATAGAGAACGCGATTGCTCACCGTGGAACCCGCAGCCTACACATTACGCAACCTTATCACGATGCTGGCAGGGGCATCGTGACGTCACAGACTCCGAGTTTACAGGGGTACCTTGACAAATGAGTCGTTTATCAAATGAATGTTCCCCATTGAAATGCTACCAATCCCAGCCTCACAACCAGCAAATTTTTGTTTTGAAAACGTTTTGAATGAATAAAGATAGCACTGCGTTGGATAGAGGAGTGGTTCTAAAACGTTTGACACCAAATACCACCAAAAAAGAAACAAACAAAAAGTATCACTGTATGACCGACATAAAAGGTCTCCTGCCATAATTTTTTACATTTTATTTTTTATAATCAATGTCCTTTTAGTCGGAAATGCCCAAAATGTCCTTTTTCAAGCAATTCTAATTAGTCTTTTCTGCCTGGTAATTGAGGCGGTCGGATTTCTCATTAATATGCGACATGTAAATAAGATTTGCTCGGATTTGATCGCTCATCTTCCCCAATTTAAATATGGAAAACCGCTTGGCTCTGATTGGTCGATATGTCTGCTAGCATCTACAAGGTTCGGGTGGCCAAGCAGTCATAGCGACATTTATTAATTGACAAAACTATGTCACACTGTCGGCAATTTGAAATTCACCCGTTTTGAAAGCCTTAAGGTTAGTGTGAAAGGACGGCAATAAGGGTGCGGCCATCCCATATTTAGAAGCGGTGATGCAACAGCCTAGAAGGATGTCGGGAGGCTTTCCTCGCTGAGTGGACCGCAACTCGGCAATATGTATTTGTCATTGTTGGGAAAAGAAAGCCCTAACTTTGCTTATGTTAAGGAGGAGGAGGTGACGCAGCAGCAAAAAATAATAACAATAAAGGTAATGGGAAAAGCCCATACTAATTTCACGGCAGCAACTTGGAGTTCGAACACGTTCGTGACCTTTCTAGTTCCAAGAAGAGCGCTTCGAGGTGTATTCAGGCTGAGCAGGAAGCTTTAAAAGTGAGTTTTAAAGCCTCTTGCAGAGATGTCTCGGTATATTCTTTTTCTATTGGCCCAAGGTTTGGGAAAGTGTGACACCGCAATTATTATGCCTTCCTCCATTTCTCCTTTGTCGTTTAAAGTCCTCCAAAAATAATACTCAGAAATCACTCAGCCAGCCCCGCTCCCACTGGAAACTTTTGACGTCACTGTGTGAGCGCTCCCGAATAAAACATTTTTCAATCCGATGACGCGAGGCTGAGCGTCAGACACTCGCCGTCACGTCAAAATGCGCTGACGACCCCTGAGCGCGCACACAATGAATGGAAAAGTCGAGGGCATCAGTTGCTTTGCCAGGTCTAGTCTGAAAAGGCCTTTATGCCGCTGATTGCCTTTTGCATTCAATCAACGTACCACATAGCGATGTCAAACTTAAACCATGTTACAGGCTCATTTGCACCTATGTTGTGCAAAAAATAAAAAATAAACAGCAGAAAGAATTGATTTCGATGAAAGGGGATCTTAAAAATGTAGTGGTGTAGTAGGCTTAAGTGTTCATGAAAAACAAGGAGCAGGTTAAATTCCTAAAAAGTAGGTATATTTAATATTATTGTAAGCTACTGTAACAGTGCTTTTAAACCTTGGAAAATAAAACACTACTTAAACAATGATTCTTGCAAAAACGTTCAATTAAAAAATGTACCTTAATTTTTTTTAAATAAACACTTCTAAAAGATTAAATGCAAATGTATTGTACTTAAAATTTGAATTTAACTGAACTATAGTTAAGAAATGTTCAATTCAATGTAGATTTACTGCACATAAAAGTTAAATGACAATTGTACCATCCCGAAATAAATGTTCAAAAACCAAACAGCTCTTAAAGATTAAATACCAATCTATTTTATTCAAAAGTAAAATACAAGTGATTTTTTTTTTTAGGGGGGGGGTATCCACTTGCTTTTCTTTAAGTGCTGTGTATTTGGTTGCAAGATGGCGTTTGCATTGCTAGGAAGACCACACACTGAGTACCACTAGGGGGAGCCCACGAACCACTAGTTGTAAACGTATCACACTTTGAAGAGTCACTGGGAAAAAAAGAGAATGTAAAGAAATAAACTGCTTTTCTGAAGTATAATTACTGTACGTTGTACCGAAGGTCACAACAACTGTTTTTGTGTTACGCTAAACATGGTCATTTAAACTGAAATTTAAAAGTTACTTTCCACTGTAAAATGGTTTCCAGTTGACTACCGTTAAACCGTATTAGTAAAAAATTCACGATCCTTCTTGGATCACTACTTCGTAATCCCTGCTAGTCGTTCCTCTCCAGGCTAGCAGCGCAACACCTGCTTAAACAACCATCCAAGGTCGATTGACACCAAAGAACCAAACTCAAGAGGGACACTCGCTATGCGTCTTTTTCAACGAGTCCCCAAATGTAAGAACTGATGCTGGATTGCTGGCATGACGTACACTACCGCAAAAAGCACTTGGTCACTAAATTTGACGCTATGCGCTCTGATAGTAGATAATAGACACCCATTGCCCCTATCGGGAACAGCACTAAGACACTGAACTGCAGCAACGAATCTGAAGCTCGCTCATAACTCAAATTTTGGCTCACAACACAAAGCAAAAAATCTATCAAGCGACAACTCATGACGTGAAAAACTTGTAAATTGGGGCACTCGAAAGTCAAGCTACCACACCTTACTATACGGACATCATCTCACAGCACGAGAACACACTAACTAGGATATTCTGTGTGGTTCCTATAGCTAGTAGCCATAAAGGCATATCTAAATTTTGTATGTGTTGGCAGGTGACGAGCTAGCTGATACTGAATGTGTGCATCACCAGTGGGCAATACGGTGGAATATGAGCTGGCCTCCATCTTACTGCATCATCATGCTGCACCTTGGCCCTGTGCCTGTTCTTCAGCCCCCACCTGCTTGTCTTCTGGAGTGCAATAACACTCCTGTTGGGACATGCTGCTGTCAAGGGAATGGCTGCACACACAATGACAAGCATCCACAATATTAATATACAGCATAGTACACACAGACCTGTCATGTAATTACTTACAGTATATTGTGCAAGTGCTCACCACTGCACTTGCAAGTGGGTCAACACTTGCACAATATAATGATATCCAATACAAGAGCTGTATCAAATATTCTACCTTTATTTTTTTTTCATTATTAATTTACAGAGGTGACAAAAGTACTCCCACTAGGTAGAAGTACAGATACTTCTGTAAACAAAGACTGGTAAACGAAAAAATTCCTTCAGTAAAATAATTTTTTTATATACTGTATATATATATTTTTTTACTGTAAATTATATACAATGCCCCTTCTAATCTTGAACTTAGCCTAACGATAAACTATCTTTGCCAACGTTGTGAACTGACAAACAAAAAAAGCTAAATTGATGAGAACAACTGAAAAATATACAACTTTATCTACATGTGTTTTTTTCTGATGAGCTGGAGACTTTTTCAATGCCAGTATACCCTCAAACTGGACATTGGAGACTTCTGGAGACAATCTTGCGTCTCTCTCTCTCATCTACTAACAGCTTCACGCAGCCTGTGGACAATGCAACAAGGTGTTAATTTAATGTTGAATGTCAATGTAAATGGGGATCTTTTACATTTCAATTGGAAAATAAGATTTTATGTATGTACGTATGTAACCAAAATAGACATAGCTAAAATATTAGACACAGCTAAAATGATGATGCCCTACTTACACCTCTGCAAACTACAATCACAACAGTAAACACATCGTTAAATGGTTGTGGCTGGTGTAGAAGTGGCCTCTTTCCTGGTGACACACGCATAAAGTAGGCAGCCGTTGCTGTCGCTATTTGTGTCCATGCAGCATTGGGTATAATCCTAAAATAACCCGTGCACGACACAGGATTGCCATAATAGCATTACATTGTAACTGAGCCGGCGGCATGGTGACCGACTGGTTAGAGCGTCTGCCTCACAGTTCTGAGGACTGGGGTTCAAATCCCGGCTCCGCCTGTGTGGAGTTTGTATGTTCTCCCCGTGCCTGTGTGGGTTTTCTCCGGGCACTCCGGTTTCCTCCCACATCCCAAAAACATGCATGGTAGGTTAATTGAAGACTCTAAATTGCTCGTACGTGTGAATGTGACTGTGAATGGTTGTTTGTTTATATGTGCCCTGCGATTGGCTGGCAACCAGTTCAGGTTGTACCCCGCCTCCTGCCCGAAGATAGCTGGGATAGGCTCCAGCACGCCCCCAAACCCTTGTGAGGATAAGCGGCTCAGAAAAGGGATGGATGGATGTAACTGAGCCAGCAGGAAACACCAAGAGGAGTTTAAACATGGGAGGCAAGGACTCATCTGTTTTTAATGCACCAAACAAATACATGCTGTGTGGTTCAGATCGGGGGGCAGGCTGTAAGTCAACAATGTCCTGTAGCCTTCCTATCCCCACCAGCGTCACATGTACTCCAATTGTAATGGCACACACCACACTAAGAGTCTTTAATTGGCGTAACGGGCACGTTTTAAGAATGTAGGCCTGTTCTTGCATTGGTTTTCTCCGGGTACTACGGCAAACATACAAACTCCATACAGGAAGGCCGAAGCCTGGATTCGAACCCCCAATCACAGAACTGTGAGGCGGATGTGCGAATATATATATATATATATATATATATATATCTCCATATATCCATCCGCTCTAACCAGTCGTCCACCGTGCCGCCTATATATGTGTGTGTGTGTGTGTGTGTGTGTGTGTATATATATATATATATATACACACACACACTGAACAAAAATATAAACACAACATTTGTTTTTGCTCCCATTTTTCGTGAGCTGGACTCCAAGATCTAAATCTTTTTCTACATACACAAAAGGCCATTTCCCTCAAATATTGTTCACAAATCTGTCTAAATCTGTGTTAGTGAGCATTTCTCCTTTGTCGAGATAATCCATCCCACCTCAGAGGTGTGACATATAAAGATGCAGATTAGACAACATGATTATTGCACAGGTGTGCCATAGGCTGGCCACAATAAAAGGCCACTCTGAAATGTGCAGTTTTATCACACAGCACAATGCCACAGATGTCACAAGTTCTGAGACCTCCAGCATGTTCACTTCCAAGATCGTCTGAAACCAGCCACCCGGACGGCTGCTGCACCGATCGGTTTGCATAACCAAAGAATTTCTGCACAAACTGTCAGAAACCGTCTCAGGGAAGCTCATCTCCATGCTCGTTGTCCTCATCCACGACCATCACCTCATGTTACAGCATGAACATGCACGGCCCCATGTTGCAAGGATCTGTACCCAATTCCTGGAAGCTGAAAACATGCCAGTTCTTGCATGACCAGCATACTCCCCAGACATGTCACCCATTGAGCATGTTTGGGATGCTCTGGATCGACGTATACGACAGCGTGTTCCAGTTCCTGCCAATATCCAGCAACTTCGTACAGCCATTGAAGAGGAGTGGACCAACATTCCACAGGCCACAATCAACAACCTGATCAACTCTATGCGAAGTAGATGTGTTGCACTGTGTGAGGCAAATGGTGGTCACACCAGATGGTTTTCTGACCCCCCCCCCCAGACGCACCCACCCTAACGCACACCTGCGCAATAATCATGCTAATCTAATCAGCATCTTGATATGCCACACCTGTGAGAGGGGATGGATTATCTCAACAAAGGAGAAATGCTCACTAACACAGATTTAGACATATTTGAGAACAATATTTGAGGGAAATGGCCTTTTGTGTATGTAGAAAGAGAGAGAGAGAGCGAGAACTCATCACGGCTGTAATCATGTGCACTGATTATAAGATGTTTACACGAGACCACTATGTAGAGTACTGAACCCATGAAGCGCTTCCTTTTGCTCGAGTGCCTTCAAGAAGAAACCATCCTCAGTCCAAAAAATGAGAATGCATCATCTGAAATAATTTGGTAGACCTGTACAATCTGATATAATCAAATACACGAGTTGTGTAAAAAATCATGCTTTTACAATGATAATAAAGGTCAATTTTGATCACTATTGTCAAAGACGTATTCGTTCACCAGTCTTTATCAGGGATCGTGCAGGTGTATCTAATGATGCATGCAGTGAGTGTACAGTTGATCATATTTGACTGACAGCGCTTCATAATTGAAGGAAATCATTTTCATGCTTTCAAGTAAGCAAAAAGTACTGTAACATAGTATTTTAACTCACTTGCGCTATCTTGTGCCCACATTCACTGTGGATTATGTTTCTACCATCTTTGTCCAAGAATGTGGTGAAGACATTCAACTTAGTCATTTGAATTGTTCTGGGGTACAAGTGATGTGAAATTCAACACTGGAACAGATGGAACTCAGATCATGCAAGGCATTGGGCCTTCATCACTTGCCAACCAAAGCCTTAGCCCTGCCCCTATCAATTGCAAGAAAGTATTCATCTCTGGGAAAAAGGCCTCATTTCACCATTAACATCCAAAATATTCATACGCCAATGTCAGCTTCTCGACTCAAGTCTGTCTTTGTCTATGTGGGTGTCCAGACACCAAAGATTAATCGGCCCAACCCTGGGCCCCGACTTCCATGTGAGGACTGGATCCAGCAGCACTGGAACCACTACGACTTTGACCACATCTAAGGTGAATCAACACATCTCCATATTTTATCTATCTTAGGCAATGTATTACACACACACACTATAATACATCTGTTACTATTCAGCAGTAATAACATTAATTGTTTCAGAAACAGGGTGGATGTGCTTCGACCATTTTGGTGGATCTCAGTGGAGGAAAAGCCCATCGTACCCTTAATCTTTCATGGTAAACCTGTTAATTTCTTAGTTTACACTACATTTTATATGGGCCAATAGACAATTTTCCGGTGACGTCATGCAACTCCGGACACACTCTCGTCTGCCATGTTGGAGGTCAACGCATTGTTTTGTTCCGGTGCTGATTGAGTGTTTGAGTAAATACAGTACATTTGATAGCCAATGTCAAAAAATGGTGAATTACTGTGTGGTGTTTGGCTGCAACGATACAGGTGTGAGGGACAAAGTCTAATTTTAAATCAGGGCGAGATGACGGAATATTTTTCAAGAAAAAGATGGTGTTTGTGGCTTTCACGAATCAGAAGAGCTGAAGTTACATTTTAACGCTTAGCAATATTAGAAAATATGTTACATACTCCACACACTACATACTGTGTCTCGATTTTGAATGTTTGCATTTTATTTCAGTATTTTTAAAGGAGAGTACTGAACTAGCTAGCCTCACTCACTCACCACCCCCGCCCCCACCTCACTATCAAGCATGACAAACCCGTAATGTTACCGGTTTGACGTATATTTTATGAAACGTACACTCAATTAAAAATATAAGGGCCGGAACTGAAATGAGGCTACATTCAGATATCTTGCTAGTAGTTTGAAAACTGCATACCGTTCCTATAAGAGTGCCCCAACTTCAAAGATTTTCAAGCTACGAACAGTTACTTGATGGATTTTTTTGCTTTGTGTTGTGAGCCAAAATCTGAGTCACGAGCGAGCTTCAGATACACCGCTACTCAAGCGGAGTGAAAAAAAATAATAATATTGCAACAGTTGTAGCTGCAGTTCAGTGCCCAAGTGCTGTTAAGAGATAATGATTGGGGTGTCTATCTCTGATCTACAGCATCGCTGGAGCACACAGTGTTGTATGTATTGACTGAATGTTATTTGCAATAGAGTTGTATCTATCAATCTGATGCAAATACTTAAGCGGGGGTTCCCCTCAGAGCCTGCAGCGTTGGAGGACTCAAGTCATTGAACAGATGTAAAGCGAGGGTCCAATGGGAGTTAGGTTGTCTGGTATCAGTCGTTGTGTACGCCGATGTTTCTTGACTGATAAGCTCAAACAGTAGTCAACTGGAAACCGCGTCACAGTGGAAAGTAACTGGCAAGTTATAACAGGAATTTAGAAAAAGAGTAGACAGCTTCAATTAGCACAAATAACGTAACTTGTACACAGGTGTTGTGTAACTTACAGTACAGGGAATACACTTCATAAAAATAGTTTATTTATTTACATTATCTTTTTGTTTTTTATTAGAAACGGGTAACAAAACATGGTGGTGTTTTTTTTTCTTCCCGGGACTGGAACACACAGTGTTTTAATTCATTTCAATGGGGATAATCAATTTGATATAAGAGTAATTTGAGTAACCAGCTCGGTCACGGTATCAGTTAATCTCGTAAATGAAGGTATTATTGTACATTATTTATTGATACAGACAGAAAACTTCCTCTATTTTCTGGCATGGGAAATTGTTACATCCCCTGTTGTTGAGGTAATTCAGCACAGTAAGACAAAGTAGATGAGACGTGCCACAACCAAGGACAAGACACAAGCTGAGATCCATCACTTATATAACGCGGTCTTGCGTGTTAAGTTGTAGCACGTGGCCTTTCCTTTCAAATTCATGTGCCCACCCTCAGCGTACATTCACCAAACCCCCCCTTTTTGT
Source organism: Phyllopteryx taeniolatus (assembly GCF_024500385.1). NCBI lineage: Eukaryota > Metazoa > Chordata > Actinopteri > Syngnathiformes > Syngnathidae > Phyllopteryx > Phyllopteryx taeniolatus. Next base: position 19,835,670 of record NC_084502.1, on the reverse strand, counting down.
TTCATTTTTGACTCCATTCTCACTCGGCTGCTCCTCTCTTGTCTGACTCTGCCCTAAAGCAGGGCCCCAGCCCGTGTTCAGCTTAAATGGAGTGAGCATGAAAGCTGACTCACATATTCATTAATACACATGGCTGCACACTGCAACATAGTAACAATGCCTCCGACAGAAAATAAACATAACGTAAATGTGCATCCAGGATGCACCTAATTCCCCGCCGAGGGTGGAATACAACTTTGTGTGCCATGAATATGCATTCTGCATATTGTTAATGTGGGAAAGGGGCCAGTGTTTTTGTCACAAAGACCAAAGCAGTGACAAGAGACAACAACAATCCCTGCTGTAAAAAGGCACGCTGACACAGTCAAACCACTGCTGATAAACACTGTCATATCACTGAATTCAATATAAACACATAAATGAGATGCAGGACACCCAATGTTGACATGTTTTGGAAACCAACACAAAAGCTATGGTGTATTAATACCAGGGATACCGACAGAATGCATTTAACTCAGGGAAAAACTGCTACTAATAGACCGGATAAAGCAAATGACCCATATAATCGGTGACACTAACACACAAGGTAATAGTTTCCAGTGCATACTGTCATCTCGTGGCTACTTCTGAGTGTAGTTGAGTTTGTGGGCTTTATGTTTAAGCATAAAATAATCATGTGTGCTATGGAGATGTGATACACTGCATTTATTTAAAAAAAAAAAGTCAGCACAGTGCTAAATTTGTATATTCATTGGGAAAGTCGACAGAAGAGAGATTTCATGAATCATACCCTAAAATTACTCATTTTATAATTGTTTTAACAAACTGGTGGTATCAAATTGTACAATGTAAAAAAGTACGTTATACTACCCGCTCCTCCTTAACAGACACCTTTCCCATCTTTTGAGAAGCAGACTTGGGTTTCCTTTTTTTTACAGTGCCCTTTTTTACAGTGTTAATATTTGGTTTCTTGCATGTTACCATGCTTACACTGTCGGACTCTTTCTTTGCCCTTTTTAGATGTGGGGTTTCTTTCATCTTTTGGAATTTCTTGAGATCGGCACAGAACAACACCTGAATAATGAAAAGACACTCTGTGGTTACAGTGGACAAAATGCATGGAGATGCTCAACAATAGCTGCACTTACAGACTGGGCCCAACCAGCGTAAGGACCCCACAAATTCCTGAAGAAATCCCCTGCGTACAAGTGTTATTAAAAATGAGTGTGGGGAACGCCGTGAGGATACTTCCAAAATATGACGAATGAGACACATGAACACGAACCGATGTCTTTGTGAAGCTTTTCTGTGAGGCTTTTGGGTTCATTGGCAACAGCATATTTATAGTCACGCTTTGCAATTTGCCACACATGCGTGTCGATTGGCACAGCATCTGCCTTATCCAGGGACATCAGACATACACAATCTGCCACCTGAAGGAACACACAAAGTCTAAGTTACATTTTAGATGTTCACTACAGACCACTTCATCATTCATTCTACTGTACCTTAGTGCCCACCCCGGGGAGGCCCCGCAGAGCATCACGGGCCTCCGCATATGGGACACTGCGTAGACCTTCAAGCCATTCGTGACAGTGGTTGTCTAAAATCTGATTTGCACTCTGTTGCAGGAATCGAGCTCTGTATCCAAAACCGAGTTCCCTGAGGCATGCTTCTATATTGTTGTCTGCAATATGGAAAATGCGCATTTGTTTAGATGTGGAACATACAGTATACAGGGACATTGTTAGACATGAGACCACATACAGTGGATATAAAGTCTATATAGCCTTGTTCAAATGCCAAGTTTTTGTGAAAAAGAAAAACAAGACCAAGATAAATTATTTCAAAACCTTTGACACATCAATGTGGTCTACAACTTGTAAAACGTAATTTGAAAATAATAATAATATTTGGGGGGTTGCCATTCCCCATCTATTGATCATATTAGTATTACTTAATTGGTCTTGTGTGTTTTTTCTCTGGGTACTCCAGCTTCCTTCCTTACATGAAAACATGTGCAAAGACTGTGAGCAATTTAGTAATTTAGTCCTAAATCCTTGAGGTACATCTTAAAACTCCTTTTCACCATCTCAGCATGCCGGATTTTTGGGGTGGGGATAAAAAAACGGGGGCGCTATGACGCAAGAAGGGGGGTCATCCATCCCCCACTTCCGCATAGGGCGCCTGTTGCGCCAATCCAACATTACCACAGTGATGTTTGACTCAAGTCCACCAATCAAATGACACAAGGCAGTCACATGACCGTGCACGTACCTTCGGGAGGCAATTAAAATGATTCCATCCATCCATCAGTTTTCAACACCGCTTATCCTGGTTAGGGTCGCGGGACGCTGGAGCCTATCCCAGCTGAGTTCTGGCGAGAGACAGACTACACCCTGAACTGGTCCCCAGTCAGTCACAGGGCACATTCGCACTCACATTCACACCGTCACTGAGTGGGAACTGAACCCACGCCGCCCACACCAAAGTCAGGCGAGTGTACCACTACACCATCAGTGACTCAATTAAAATGACTCATTTTGTGAAAAAAAAAAAAGAAACAGCCGCACGAGTGTGTTTACAGACTCCAAAAAACACCAGCTTTGTCATGCAACTCTTAAATTGTGACTGGCCAAACTTTGATATTTCAGCCCACTTCTAACTTGAGAAAACACCTTGCGGCAAGTTGCAGATGTTTCTATTGTTGTTATGGCAGTGGATATGGCAACATTAGCCCTACCCTATGGTGTCGCACATGCACATACAATCACTAAGTCTGGTCAGCAAACAGCTTCTTCATGAAGTCATTCATGTGAATAAAGCAAATAATGTTTCTGTAGAGCCAAATGCATGTGTTGTTGGTTTTTGGGCAGTTAAATTTTGAAATGGTGGCAGGTGTGTGTCAACTCCCATATATTATTATTTTTGTATTTTATTAGATGTTCACGCTCTGATTAAAAAAAAAAAATACAAAATCTGAAGTTACTCACAAGTTACTCTTTACTTGAGTAGTTTTTTCATTGAGTACTTTCTTACTCAAGCAAATATTTGGATGAATACTTTTTACTTTTACTGGAGTCATATTATTGTATAGTAAGAGCACTCTTACTTGAGTACAATATTTGGCTACTCTACCCACCTCTGGCAATTAACAAAAAATAAAAAAACACACATCTTCCCTGAAGGGTATGTAATGTGTTTTGTGTTATTTGGGCTACAGTCTCTCTGTTGTTTGCCCCTAAACACATCGCGTAGCGAGGCAGCTGCGAACTGGATGGAATCCCACACCCCAGTTTAGGAGCCAGGAGGTAAGGGACATATTTGATAGGCAGCGGAAAGTTTCAAGGTGCAGGTTTTTCAGAGCATTCAGTGACACTCCCACAGCGCCTGGAAGCTGAAAGAACGTCTCAATTATTGACCATTTTGAAGCCTGATTTCACATAATTTGTGATTTTTTTATTCATTCAAATTTGTCTGTCTTGTAAACAATACTCTTCTCTGTGGTGTGTCAATCTAACAACACATTTTTTGGTGAGTTTACTGGGCCTGTAACAACAAATTTTAAAGTTTGAAATCGGAAGTCATGAAAAAGAATAACAACCATATCGTCGATGTTGGGCCGAAATCTTCCTTTGTCCAAATTTGGTCAATTTAATATTTTCCACAAATCGATAAGATTGGTCAGTCCCCACGTGCATGTTTATTTTTATTTTATTTTTTTTACAAATTATTTACCAATATAAAGTTTTGAAAATGGCTTGCTCTCTTTGACGATGCAATGTCCATCCATCCATCCATCCATTTTCTGAGCCGCTTCTCCTCACTAGGGTCGCGGGCGTGCTGGAGCCTATCCCAGCTGTCATCGGGCAGGAGGCGGGGTACACCCTGAACTGGTTGCCAGCCAATCGCAGGGCACATAGGAACAAACAACCATTCGCACTCGCAGTCATGCCTACGGGCAATTTAGAGTCTCCAATTCATGCATGTTTTTGGGATGTGGGAGGAAACCGGAGTACCCGGAGAAAACCCACGCAGGCACGGGGAGAACATGCAAACTCCACACAGGCGGGGCCGGGGATTGAACCCGGGTCCTCAGAACTGTGAGGCTGACGCTCTAACCAGTCGGCCACCGTGCCGCACGATGCAATGTAAATGGCTAAAAAAAAAAACATGCCCTTTTTGGGTTTCCAACACCAGCGATAAATACTATTGATGAAGAAAAAGCTTGTAATATCTGTAAAAAAGTGAAGACAAATTGCAATTTTTTGTATGGATTTTCTGCCAAAATCCATTTAGCAATAAACATAAAGTAGACACACTTGATTTGCTTTAGTAGGCCACAAAAATGTTTTTGGGGTGGGACAGATGCAGTTTGACACCAGTATACTAGCCCAACACAAAGGGTAAAATATTAGCGGGTTACATCAGTTGTACTGCACCTGTTAATGCTAACAAGGAAGGAAAGTCGTAGTACAAGGTTTCATCTAGCTGGCAGAGCAGGTTCCCCCTGGCCTGACACAACCTCTCCACCATGCCTTGGATGCGAGAAATATGGTTGTTGGAGGTGCAAATGAAAGAAAAGAGGCATTCAGTGGGGTCCTGGCGGAGCAATCGCACACCTGTGGAAAGAATATACAAAGCAGATTGAATGTGAGTCAGTAGTTGTTGATAGGTGATACCATGCAAGCATACACTGACCGGTGAAGATGTCTGCAATTTGCTTGAAGTGGGGGTCTGCTGCTCCCCATTTCCTGTACAGAGCCCTCAGATTCACATTCAGCTGGAAGTAATCTCTCAGCGTGGCTTCGTCCTCGTTATCATGCTGGAGGTTTACGGCCACTTCCTCCTTCTCCTCTTCCTTCTTCATGGCTTCTTCACATTTCATCTGTGCCTTGCTTTTCTCATTGAGGAAAACACCACACTTCCCAGCCCCAACTTCTCCATGCACGTGTCTGCCCTTGTGTTTGTAAACGTGGTACCACAAAGTGTCATCTGTCTGAGTAAGAGTCCACACTCGTCCTCCCATCACTCCAGTCCAGTGTCCGTCTCCGGTCTCTCTCCAGCTGTGGGAAAATATACAGTATGAGCGTTATTAAAATAATTAAGTGATTCCGACAAAGCACAAAGGTTGAAGGTAGACTGCCAGAGCTTTGTGCTTATGAGAACATTGCTGCAAAGGGTGGATTTCTTACAAGCAGTAATTGTGCAGTTGTACAATGCAAGAGGTGACTGCAGCAAATATTCAGTGACTTAGTCGTGAAGATAATTCGGGAAGTCTTGATTAAAATCAGAATGGATGGTTTTATACAAAACTACCAGTTAAGTTGTGACACGATGGGTGAGTGGTTACTGGTTAGCACATCTGCCTCACATTTCTGAGGTTGGGGGTTGAATGCAGGCTGTGTGGGGTTCACGTTCTCCCCGGGCTTGCATGGGGTTTCTCTGGGTCGTCCAGCTACCTCCAGCATTCCAAACACATGCACGTTACGTTCACTTAAGACTCTCAATTGACCATTGGAATTTCAAAATTCAATAATCCAATAAAGATTTGCACCTGGGCCTTATCCTTAAAATATCAATGTGAGTGGTTTATTTTTTCTTTTAGTCCTTGTACTTATTTTTCCTGCGTACTTCAGCTTAGGTACTTTTTAATGTGTGAGCCCTGTCAAAGATAATTTTCTGTCACCCTTCGGTATCAGAAAAATAAAGTTTCTATCTTCTAGCTATCTGTGGATGTGAATATGAATGCTTGTTTGTCTTAATGTGTCCTGCGATTGGCTAGAGGCCAGTCCAGGTTGTACCCCGCTTCTCCGTCAGCTGGGATAGGCTCCATTTCACCCGCAACCCAAATGAGAATATGCGGTCAAGAAATAGGATGGATGGATACAAATAATGCACAAAATCTTTGTTCAATCTATCTATGCCAGCGATATGTAACAGGCAGAACAATTCGATGCTCTTCCACTAGATGGCAGAAGGTGCATAATTAACCTGTGTATCCACTTTGTTGGGGCATTTTATTTTTTTATTTTTTACATCGTATGCAGTGAGAATTTGCTATTATAAAATACAGTGTGTGTGTGTGTGTGTGTGTCAGTCTAGTCTGACATACCGGAACGACTGCCCACAAGCAAGCGTGAGATCCAGTCGCAGCTCTGACTTCTCACAAGGCAACGCTCTCCACGTATTTACTCCAGATGACAGAACTGCATGGGTTGCCATAACTTTACGCATTTGGTGCCATGCGTGGATGCATCTAATAGCGTATCAGGATGAAAGGAACCAATGGCTGCTTTTTGTCGCCCTTGTTTACAGTCAGGCTGCCGGCGGAACTTCGATGACGCCAGACCGGAAGTGGTAACCCTAACCCGACCCCCTGCCCCCCAAAAAATCTGAAATTAAAAACGACCACATCGAAAAAGACACGTCGCAAATGTGTTTTCAACATTCCATTACTATGAATACATTTTTAAGGTAATGAGTTTGGGGTAAAGCCCATTAAAAAAATGTCCAAATTGAAACAATATTCATTCTAGTGTTATATCAGAGGCGACTCATTATAAAATGACTACAGTGTTAATCTACTTGATATGTTTTATTGGCCTCGACGTGTTTTCATGCTTGTAAAGGCAAGCATTGTTTAATCGTTAAATAAACAGAATAATAATCATAATTGAAATTAAGAGTCACTGGGACAATAGATAGTAAAATTCTAAGGATAGAAGCTCAAACCGGATATATATATATTTTTAAACTGAGTCTATGGTTTTAGCGAAAGTTTTGTTTCATGGACAACAAAAAAGTTGTACAGCGTTACACAGCCGCATGCATTACATAGACAATTTTCTGTAGAGTCAAAATGTGTTGTGTGTAAAATTAGATAACGACTGTTTGTGGTCCTAAATTCATAATTATGAGGGGAAAAGTGTCACGCTTTCTGACGCAATATTTCTAGCTCGAGGTTAGTTAACCCTTTAAGATACAACGTTGCGATTGGCTATATGCTTTATAGTAGGCGGTGCTGCTTTTAAACCATAACATGATTGGCTAACAGCGTCCAAACCCGCTGCTTCAATTGGGTCATATTCTCCCCCTTTTTCTTCCCCCTTTGCAGCGGACAGGAAGTATTTGTCCCTCTCTCCCCTTCGAAGCAGTGATTCTGTACGGCGTTGGTGTGTCTGTGTTCACGTGAACCTGTTGGGGAAAAGTGGAAAAATGGACGATACAGCGACACTTTTCATTTCCATCGGGCTTAGTGAGCAGAAAGTGAAAGAAACGTTGAAAAATACAGCGTTGACTGCCACCCTGAAGAGCGCAATCGTTCAGGTTTGACCCCCACATCTATTCGTGGAACTCATAGTAGTTGTGCCACAACAAACTTTTCAACTACATACATATTTAGTCACTCTATTGATATGGAGCTATTTCTATTTACTTGAGTGCCTTACAGCTGCGCATTTTGTAGTGAGGGTGACAGAGCTTTCATTTTCACTTTAACATCACTGTTTTGAGGGTCAACATACTTATTGTAGATGATGCTGCTGTTTTGTTATTTTTAAATCACATCGTGTTTGTCAATGATGATCACAAGTTGCGTTGTTCATCATTTCTGGTTGGCTTTCAATTGTTTCCGTAGGCTCGCAGTGTCAGTGGAGCAACAGAAGTGGACAAAGTAACGGGTACATTGTTGTACAGTCTGGCCTCTCGCCTCAAAGATTCAAAACGTCTGGCATTCCTTGCAGAAAACATAGCTCAGCGCAAAATAAGCACCGAGCAACAGCTTACAGGTAATTCCTTACGTGTGTGACATGCTGCAACACCCCAACCATAGGTAGGGGCGTATTTAGTCATTTTCGGGCCCAGTCAACAGCATACTACACTACTGACAAGTTTATTTTCACTTCAACGCAAGTTCTTTAACGATAAAGTTCTTGAGAAATATTATCTAACAAGTGATTCAGCTCAATGACTTTACTATAATTGATAAGAACATTTCATACGGTTTACCATTTTGAGCACTTTAATGTTCAATGAGTATTCATGTATAACTGAAAAGCATCACTCTTATCACTAGGGCTGGGTCTTGTTAAGAACCTCACTATTCGATTCGATTTCGATTCTAATCGGTTGCAATTTGATTTGATTCGGTATTGATTTAAATCTTTTGATATCGATTCAGTAAGGAGTTAATAACACACAAATAAGAGTTAATTTTGAAAAGTTCATTTTTGAGGCCATGTAACAATGTCATATGTCACATCCCATTTTTTAAGCATTAGAACATCTCAAAATAAAAATTTGCGCATAACTTATTTGTATACATAGAGTAGAAAAGTAAAAAAATATTGCAGTTGTGTACAAACACTGAAAGGGTAAAGTGCATGTCAACTTAAATTATGTTCATTTCCTCTTAGAAATGCACAATAACTTATTTGTTCATATGGTGTACACAAGTTAAAACATGACGACAACTCTGCATTGAAAAAGTGACGTACATGTTTACTTAATAGTTCTTTCTGCGTCCCCATTCATTTATTGTGTCTGTCAACAAGTTCGGTATCTTGCTCCCTCCCTGTGTGGCTTCTGTGGAGTGGGCTCTAGTCTGCAGAACGTTTGACACGAATTCCCACTCGTTAGCAATTAAATGAGAAGTGATAGTTACGCACGTAGGGGTCAGTCGCTCTTTCTGTTGACTTCAATGACTCCAAAACGGCTGTCTTAACTCCATGTACAGTTCTGGGATGGCAACTTCTGGCGTGTTTTAGTGATGGAATTGCGTCTAGTGGTTGGAGTGTATTTTGTTCATTTCTGTATTCCAAATTTATAGGGGAATCCTAAGTGACCCCCAAACGTCAGATTTAAAAGCGGAAGTCGCTCGCTTCACTCTATTGCAGCTGCTGTTATATTTGGCTTCTTTCCATACACCGCGACCCACATGCACAGCGCCTCACAATGGCCAGGTGGTGAATCGATTCAGCAGATTTGGTCAATCGAGTCAGCGGATTTGGTAAATCGATATCGAATTGCGGGGGGAAAAAATTGCAATACATTGCTGAATCGACATTTTCACCCACCCTTATTTGTAACTCTCCATTGTATCTCTAACTCCTCGGTTGACACTGACAGCTGTGTATGGCTCTTGCTGCACATTTGGGGTCAACGTGAATCAGGTTGAAACAAATGGTATTTTTGATCAAACTTTTTATTTTCCTCCCGCCTTCTCCTCTAACAAGATGGAATAGTCCATTGTATGAGAGCGGAGGGGGAGAGTAGTCGGAACGATCATAATAGATAACGCTTTTTTCATGTGTTTTTAAGCATGTAAATCAAGACGAAAAGAATAATTGCTTTAGATTAAAAAAAAATGTTTTTGAGACGTTTAAGGGCCCTTGGAAATCTTGTGGCACCAGGTAATTGCTTGTTTGGATAATGGTAAGTCTGCCACTGCTCATAGGAATGAGTCACACACCCTTGTTAATCATGCAGGGTTATTTAGATTAATAGTTACCTTACATACGCTGATACTTTTCTTTCAATATCAGGCCAGATTGATATTTGACAGAGTAAGCAATCCACATTACTTTTTGGCAACTACTTGCCTCATGTTAGTCCACATAAACTGCTTGCACACTACAGATGGACATTTCACATTTTACTGTTTGTATTCTAAAACATTTCTGAATCTGCAGCTGCTTTGGACTTTGTAAAGAATCACCTGCAGGATCCCCTTAACGAAAGTGATTTTAATGAAGCCTGCGGAGTAGGTGTGGTCATAACACCAGAGCAGATTGAAGATGCCGTAAGTACATGTTCACATGAACAACTTTAAAGCTTTAATATGCACTGCTCAGGGATGGGGCATTATTGTGCAGGTGGAGTCTGTGATCAAGAAGCACAAAGAACAGCTTGAAAAGGAGAGGTACCACTTCAACGTGGGCCTGCTAATGGGTAGGACAGCTCAGTTAGCCCTGTAGATATTTCTGAAACAAGTACCACTGCACAGATAGAAGGCCTAATTCGAGGTTTCGGTGTTTGTTGCAGGAGATGTGCGCTCTGCTCTAAAATGGGCTGATGGGAAAGTTCTCAAAAATGAGGTGGACATGCAGGTAGGTCCGTAAAAGGGTATATTGGGAGTATGTGACAGGCCTTCCATTTTGGGCTTGTGAATGAAATGTTATCTAACATATGTGACTTCGCCTTTGGTTCTGAAGGTCCTGCACCTCTTAGGACCCAAGACAGAAGCTGACCTAGAGAAGAAATCTAAGGTAACTTGGAAAACGTTAACTTTCTGAATTTTTTTTTTCAAAAAGCGAGTAATTTGTTAGTGTGGATTAAACAATCATGACAATCAAATGTCATTTTCAAATGTTAGCGCTAAACTAAGCTTTTGTTACCGTTTGGTACCGCTTTTTTCACACTTGACAGTATTCAAGTTAAACAAACCAACTCCTTTCTGGAGCTTAAAATAGTGATATCTTAATTGTTTTATAATAAAACAAATATTGACATATTGACATTGATATTCTTTCTCTGTCTTTCTCCAAATACCATGAAGCCCCAGAAGAATAAAGCTGAGAATGAAGTGAAGACGAAAAAAGAGGAGGTGGTACTGAAAGGTAAGCTGGACATGTTGACAGGAGTGGTTGTCTGACTGCAGTTAAGTGTGTTGTTTGTGTACTTTTTAAAAAAAAATTTTTTTTTTACCATTTGTGTTGTTAAGGTGAGGCCACAGCTGTGGAGGGAAAGTCACTAATGGAGCAGCTCAGAGGAGAAGCCCTGAAGTTCCACAAATCAGGTGAAAATGGAAACAACCACAAAATGAGAGTGAACTTCTTCCAAACTCAAGCAGCAATACTTTATCTCTCTTAACTGATATGCAGGAGAGAACTATAAAACTGAGGGCTATGTGGTTACACCAAACACTATGAACTTGCTCAAAAAGCACATGGAGCTCTTTGCTGGACAGGTGAGATCACATGTAGATAAGAAGCAAAAAACCAAAAAAAACTTGCAAAATTTGCCTGATGTCTCAACTCTCGCAGATACGTACCCGTTTCCCTCCTGAGCCCAACGGTATCCTTCACATTGGACACGCCAAAGCCATTAACTTTAATTTTGGTTATGCAAAGGTATGTCTCTTAAGCTCCACTCAAGGCAGCTATATAGAATCACGGCTTCCTTTTACACATCAACTCTTTCCCAGGCAAACAATGGAATATGTTTCTTGAGATATGATGACACAAATCCAGAGAAGGAGGAAGAAAAATACTTCACTGCCATCAAGGACATGGTGGAGTGGCTTGGTGAGTTGGTGATTTTTCTACATCTACAAGTTTTGTATGTCAACTATAGTACTTTATATTACGGTCTTGCACAGGCTACACGCCGTATGCAGTTACGCATGCTTCAGACAACTTTCAGCAACTGTACGATCTTGCACTGGATCTTATTCGCAGGTGAGCACAACGACTGTGTGTTTTCCACAGCACATTTAGGATGAAAGATGTCTCATTCCTGCCATTGTCTTCCAGGGGTCATGCATATGTGTGCCACCAGAAGGGGGAGGAACTGAAGGGCCACAATACTCCTCCGTCACCATGGAGAGACCGTCCAATTGAAGAATCGCTGGTTTTGTTCAAGAGGATGAAAAAGGGGATGTTTGCTGAGGGAGAGATTACACTCAGGATGAAGACTGTCATGGAGGATGGGAAAATGGACCCCGTGGCATACCGAATCAAATACACGCCACATCATCGAACAGGAGATGAATGGTAGGCTAGTTGTCTCAATAGCTGTTCTTTTCACCACTCTGATGAAATTTCAATACTACTATACCCGATTCCTGAACGTTTCTCTTCAGGTGCATCTATCCCACTTATGACTACACCCACTGTCTGTGTGACTCCATTGAAAATATTACACATTCACTCTGCACCAAAGAGTTCCAGGCCAGGTAGACATTGATCGCTTTTTTCCCCCCTATCATTCATTACCCTTCTTGTAGACACACTAAAATAATTTGTCGCCTACTGCTTGTATTTTGTTGGCAGGCGGTCATCATATTACTGGTTATGTAATGCTCTGGATGTGTACTGCCCTGTTCAGTGGGAATATGGCCGCCTGAACCTCACCTATACTGTCGTGTCTAAAAGGAAGATCATTAAACTAGTGGAGAACGGAGTGGTCAGGTAAAATGGTGAATGGCAAAATGTTTCATTGTTTTTTCTTCTTAGTTTTTTTGTTGACAAAAAGAATGCCACGTGTCGGATCAGAATTTTGTATCTGCAGATGCCCTTAGTTAAATTATACTTTTGACCTAGGAATTGAACAAATGCAGGCTTACTGATGCGTGTATTTATGAGGGGTGATTTATTTATGTATTTATTATTATATATTTTTTTATTTAAATGACAAATTGAAACATTTTTTTGCAACATAGTCCCCTTGTAAATTTACACACTTATTTCAGCGGTCGTTGAGATTACAGATCCCCTCTTCATAGAAGCTTGAGTGTTGGCCCCCCAAATACTCCACTACGTGATCAATGACATCATCTGTTGCGAAATGTTGACCACTTAGGTCTTTTTTTCATCTTCGGAAATCAATAGTAATTTGAGGGAGCCAAATCAGGTGAATATGGAGGATGTCACCTGTGTTTAAGTGTGTAAACTCACTGTACAAGGGGACTACGCTGAAAAATAAATGTTTCAATTTGTCTCAAAATATATATATATATTTATATTTACTATAGGCCACAAACATTTCAATCACCTCTCATACTTCACATCTGTAGCAGTTGGCTGGACCCAAAAACCCAAACAGTCAATATTGCTCATTTAAAGTAAAAACAAGTAGAGTACTTAAGAGTGACCAGAGTTTTTCGAGATATGAACATCACTTGGCTGAATTTTTTTTGTATTTTTATTTTTATTTTTTATTTTTTGGTTTGACTGATGGCAACGAACTACACAACTAGCAGCTGCAGCTTGTCCGATAGTGAAGAAAACAAATAAATGCGATAGCAGCTTTACCTGTGCTTATTAGTATTTTCAGTTCTGAGGAGGGCGGTCACGGAATGAATAAAACTTTATGACAACTTGACAAGGCACCACTGTGCAGATAAACAGAGGAGGTGACATACAAAGCAAACATTACGTGCATCACTATTTATTTTAACGTTAAGTATTCATACTACAACATGGTGTCAAGTCGTCATTTAAAAAAAACATCACTTTGATGTATCCTGTCTAATTGCAGAGACTGGGACGACCCTCGCCTCTTTACTTTGACCGCACTTAGGAGGAGAGGCTTCCCGCCAGAGGCAATCAACAACTTCTGTGCTCGGGTAACCAGGATGACTGGAGGACTGGCTAAATAGTCACTTGTAATTCGTTAGTAATGCATTAGTTTCTGATGTGCGTTGGTAGGTGGGAGTTACGGTTTCCCAGACGACAACTGAGCCGCATCTTCTGGAAGCGTGCGTCAGGGATGTGCTCAATGAGACAGGCCCACGAGCAATGGCTGTGCTGGAACCTCTCAAAGTCACCATAGTAAACCTCCCTGAGGGCTCAAATGTATGCGTCATATTCTTACTAAAGGCGAAAGGCACTACTTTTTTGCGTTTTCATTTGTGTAAATGTTCAGGTGACCCAATACTACCTTATAGTGTGCCTGAGGATTTGCTTTTCGGTTCTGTCGTCTCCTCTCTCAGTCAGAACTACGAGTGCCAGACTTCCCTGCTAATGAGGCCAAGGGCAGCCACATGGTGCCATTTAAAAGCACCATATTCATCGAACAAAGTGACTTCAGAGAGGTTTGACACACAAAATACACCCATTGCAGAGTAATTATTACTGTAGATAGATAATGATGGCGGACTATTTTATTTTCAGGTGATGGAGAAAGGCTACAAGCGTCTGACCCCAGAACAGCCCGTTGGCTTAAGGCATGCCGGGTATGTCATCTCTGTAAAGAAGGTCATCAAGGTACGACTCGGGAGGTTTGACTTTGACATGAACATTTTTGGTAGTGTCTGCTCCTATTCTAAACACATGCTCTGGTCCAGGATGCTCAGGGTAAAGTGGTGGAACTGGAGGTGACCTGTTGCAGCTCTGATACAGCAGAGAAACCAAAGGCCTTCATCCACTGGGTCAGCCAGCCACTTGTGTGTGAAGTGCGCATCTACGAGAGACTGTAAGTTGTCAATCATAACATTACTTACAGTGGATATTAAGTCTACACACCCCACATCTTGAAAAATGAGACCAAGATAAATCATTTCAAAGCTTTTGCTACCATTAATGTGACCTATAACCTGTATAATCATCAGACTATAACTCATTTTCCCATGTGTGTTTGGGAGATTTTGTTACGGTCTGATGAAACCAAGGTTGATCTGCTCATCACCAAAAGAGCACCATACCTACAGTGAAGCATGGTAATGGCAGCATCATACTTTGTGACTGTTTTTCTTCAGCGAGAACTGGGGATTTAGGCAACGGGGAGGGGATTATAAACAGTTCCCACTAGCATTCACTGTTGGCACAAAACCTTAAAGCTTCTGCTAGAAAGCAGGCACTGTCAGGTATTTGAAATGGTGGCAGGTGCGTGTTTAATGTCATTGATTAATTTAGAACACATTAATGGAGGAACAAGTTTTGAATTATCTACTTGATCTCATTTTTTTTTTTATAGCACAAAAAGCTGGCATTTGATCGGGGGTGTGTGTAGACATTTTATATCCACTGCATGGAGGGAAGACTGGAAAACAGAGCAGGACTCTTGAGCAAGACACATACTTCCCGCAATTGTATCTGGGTGCTGCAAAGCTGTCAACTGTGTCTTACCAATAGTGTACTTGCTGTATTTACTATCATCATTGATTGAATTCACAGAGAACACATTTTCAATTCAATTAGATTTTTAGTGTATAACTCCAATTTACAACAAGTTATCTCAAGGGCGCTTTTCATATGGAGCAGTTTGAGAACCACACTCCTTGTACATTAAGACCAAATGAACCCCTGTATAAGCAACCATTATTGGCAAAAAGAAAGGAAAAACTCCCTCTTAAGAAATCTCAAACAGACTCGAGACTCGGTGTGGGGCAGCCATCTGTCTCAATTGTTTGGGTTGAGATAGTGACAGGAGAGGGATTGCAGCAGGGATAAGAGAGAAGTGTGAATTATATCAGTGATAATGTTTTGGTAATTAGCATTGTTGGGGAGTAACTAATTACATGTTATGAGATTACGTAATTACTGTGACGAATTAGGGTGTCACTCCCACCTCCAGCCTGGATGTCCCACCTCCAGCGTGGAATTCTGTTTAAATTACTGGGAGAAAATTTATTATTAAATTACAATTGCTTTTGGGAAATCTTCTGATAGCGAGTCGCCATGTTTTAACGATGACGTCACCGTGGCGGCTTGCTGTCAAAAGGATGTCCCAACGTGCCTCACACAGTTGTATAGTTGTTAAAATGCTTTTCTAAATCAGTTAGTCCCCTAATCCCATTAATAGTTGTAATAATGTGAATGTTAATTGAGTTTAGGAGTGTTTATTCCCTGCAGCTTTTGTTGTGTCTTAACTATTTTTCATTATTATCTTGCACCAGGAGTGAAGGTGTTATCTGTGCACATGAGCTCTCTCGCTTTCAGTATGTTGTGCAAGCTGGCTGATGTGCCAATGGTCACATAGGAAGTTGAAAATACCTCTGGAAAGCCGCAGTGGTTAACACTAGGGTATGCTACAGTGATACATACAATACTAAAGCACAAGTAAACCTTTGTATTAATAATAATATTGATAAAACTTAATTAGAAAAACAAATTAGGAGGGGATCACCGCTAACATTTATTGCATATAAATATATCAATGGACAGAAAGTCATGGGTGTGCATTATATACATAGGAAGATGGGTTTTCCTGATTTTTCCTCAATTTGGGGGGTCGCATTATACTCGTGTATTATAGAGAAATTATGGTACATTTATTAACAAGAGCATGTAGTAACTTTCTAGTAGCATAACTAGAAACCATGTTAAAACGGCGAATTAGCCCAAAATATGAATGTATAGGAAAAAGAGGATGCCAAAGTCTGACACATAACAGTAAGTCACAGAAGTAAAATGGGCAAATGTCAACACTGTCCATTAAAATATCCAAAATACCACAACAGTGTCATAGTTGACCTTTTTCACAGAAATGAGAAATGTTTTTTAAATTTGTATATTACAAAGAATGGATATTAATGTTCTAATCTCACCATCTTTATAGATTCTTACACAAACATCCTGAGGATCCAGCTGAGGTGCCCAATGGCTTCCTGAGTGACATCAACCCAGTAAGTCGCTCTCATGCTTAGATGGTGCTTTCTTGATTTCATATCTTTGGATTGTAGTTATTGTTTAATGGAAGAATTTTTTTTATTCTGCCTCAAATTTAGAATTCTATGCAAGTGATCACCAGTGCCTTAGTTGATACCTCTGTCAAGGGAGCAAAGGTTCTTGACAAATTCCAGTTTGAAAGAGTTGGCTACTTCTCCCTGGACCCTGACAGCACTGCAGACAAGGTACATTTAAACAGCTGCCTCATGCTAAATATTAGAAAATAGTATACAGTACATTAATAGCCATAATAGAAATGGGATAGTAATTTATCTTTCCTGAATTATGTGTTGCCTCTTATTTGGGTCTTTGTGTATTCACTGTCTTTGTCATTGCAGCTGGTCTTCAACAGGACAGTTACTCTCAAAGAGGACCCGGGGAAGATTTAAGTGTGTGATTGCGATCAAGCTACGTGTCCTGCTTCCCAAGAGCCCACAGATACATGCCAAAATCATTTGCATCAGATCATAGAATAAAGCCAACAACCACTTTTGTTAATTAAGATGGAAATAAATCAGACAATATTAGGGAAACCATGTTCTTCCACATGCATCTCCATCCATCTATCCATTTTCAACACCGCTTATCCTGGTTAGGGTCGGGGGACGCTGGAGCCTATCCCAGCTGACTTCGGGCGGAAGGCGGACTACACCCTGAACTGGTCGCCAGTCAGTCGCAGGGCACATATAGACACAGACGACCATTCGCACTCGCATTCGCACCGTCACTGAGTGGGAACTGAACCCACGCTGCCTGCACCAAAGTCAGGCGAGTGTACCACTACACCATCAGTGACTTCACATGCATCTCAATTGGAAAATATATTTTTTTAATCTAATTATTTCTGCTCTATTCTCCAAAATTGTGACTTCCAAGTACATTAGTATCGGATCTTTAGTAACACACTTTGCATTGTCAGTGTGAAATTACGAGTACCGGTATTTGTAATTGCTTATTGTTACCTCTTTGTTTGCTGCAACTCATACCATAATACAGTACCTGAATTTTATACTGATGTCTCTTGAATGACATAGAGGAGATGCTGTCCACATACATGATGCTATCACAAAGCATAATTTATTTTATGTCACAGAGGGTGCTCTCGTGTATCAGGAAAAATAAAAATTTATTAGAAAATAGCCATTTGTGTCTGTTTTTTAATAACTAACAGATATTCTCACAAGCCATACATGAACCTAATGAGATGCCATTTTTAATGTACTGTAATTTTTAATAGTCATCATAACCCATCAAGGGGTAATTAAACTCACTGCTGTGTTTCGAAGAACCCGATAACACATGCAGGTGTGTAAGGAGACGTGTCAGAGTGAAAAGTATGTGCAAACAAACCGTGACCCTCCGGTTCCAAAGCCTGACTCCTTACAGAGCTACTGCATATCAAACATTGTGCTACAAAGATAATATTGTTGTGTCAATTAACTTAAATGATTGTAATTTATCCATTTAAAAATATGAATTTAATTATGTGTTGTATTTGTTGCGAATTGCAAGAGTATATAACTTATTAAACACCCATGCAATCTGAATTTTTCATCATGGGGTGGGCAAATTTTGTGCTCATGGGCCACATTTGATATCTAAAAGCAACATGGGCCAGGTCATTTATAGATGAGGTAATCAAAACAAAGTTAAAATGTGTATGTAAAATAGTTTATTTTAATAATCAAATAATTCATGCAATTTTAAACTGTATTTGTAATTATAATGAATTAACCAGTTGTGTAACTAAAATAAAAACAATGTGAAATGTAGCCCTGATATTCTTTATCTCTAATTCTCAGGACACTACTATTGGGATGAAAACTACTAAGGGGTGAATACAATATTTAGTTAAAATAATGTTAGTAGTTGCAAAAAAATGAAAATTAAAAAATAACAAGGAATGAGGCTAAGTATCCATTACATCAAAGGACCAGTGGATAGCCACAAACGAAATAATTCAAATGGCAAAATTAGTACACACGAGACTGCAAGAACCACAACTGAACACAAAAGTCGGAAAAATAAACAATGTATTAAATCAATAAATCAAACTGTTGCTACCCAAGCACTTCCTTCCTATTGGAAATCTTCTATTTAGTTTGTTGTTGTTGCGTTTCCCCCCCCTTTTTTTTTTTTTGGTTAAAATGTTGTTCATGAAACAAAGCACAAAAAAAACTTGGTGGGAATTAACTCTCCATTGCCCAGAACTTGTCTGAAACCACTCGAATTGTCCCCGGATCTCAATGAGACGACCTTAAAACCTTGAGAAGCCAGCGAACCACTAGGAAGGAGTGTGTGGAATATCGGCCTTTTAAGGTCGACCGCTATCTAGCTGCTCGTTTGTGCCGCCCGGCCACTCAGCGTGTGGCGTCTTTAACGAACACTCTCACGGTTCGTGTCATCGCGAGAATATGCCTTCGAAATCCCGCGAGAGCATGGCAGGTTAACAAATCGCCTGCCCATTGGTCTGGAGGTACTGTTGTAAAATGGCGCCCAGCGAAATATAAGTAGTCAAGAAAAAGAAAACAATTTTGCCTCTAGCTATAAAGGAAATTGTAAAAATAGGGAACCTAATCTACAAGGACAGACAACATTAAACATTTGCTTGCTTGACGAAAAGAGAGTTGGCGGCCCCAGATTCAGCACCGTTGAGGAGGAAGAGAGGTAGCTAATGCTATCGAGCCTGCAACCCTTTGCCTGCTAGCGGCGCAGCTAACACAAAACACAGTGGGTGTAGCGTTAGTAACATAGACTTGTCGCAACCACCATACGCATTTCTTTTTGTGTTCGGAGCCACTTGTAAATGGGGTGCTACTTTTTACGGCTGAGCTCGCACCATACCTCGCAATTTCCGGCTGTCTATAGCAAGCAACATGCGGCTAGTTAGCCGTACTGTTGGCTGAGCTGATGTGTTGTGTAATCAGCTGCAAGAATATCACGTAGAGCTCTGATGTGTTTAGTGGTGAGAAATAACTGCTCAGGGGAACTGTTCCTTGAAACATATATTTCAATGGCTGATGTGGCCGATTTGGAAAGTTAGCGCGCTTTTGTCCCCAGCCCGTCTACACGCACTCAGAATTAACCCTTTCGTATTATCATACTATCTATTTGAGACGCCACAGGACAGTGAGCTGCAAATCTGTTTGTCATGGTAGGGATTCCGCATTTATTTTTGATAGGTCCTGATAGTTAGTCCTTTTGAAATATTCAACATTGTAGCTCTTTCACTCATCTTCATTATGTTTAGAGGTGTCACAATCGATTAATCAACAGCTAATCTGCCATCACATTGATTGACTACTATTTTAATCGATGAATCGTTTAGAGCCATTGTTTAACGTAGAATTGTCCAAATCCTGATTTCAGCAAAGTTGTCCAAATCCTGATTTCAGCAAAATTGTCCAAATCCTCTGATTTCAACCTCTTAACAGAAAATATTCCCAGAGTTCTATTGTCCTCCATGAAGGGACACTGATTATCTCGTTTAATCAAAATAACAATTTTGCAAACATTTTGGAAAACAATGATCAACATTTCCCCCCTATTTTCTGAAATGTTTCAGACCAAGCCAATATCTGAATCATAATACATTTATGGGAAAAATAAGTCAGTTTAATTTATTACAAAAAATATTTATTTGCAGCCTTAGTACTTAGTACCAGTGACTGGTTAGAGCGTCTGCCTCACAGTTCTGAGGACCGGGGTTCAATCCCCGGCCCCGCCTATGTGGAGTTTGCATGGTCTCCCCGTGCCTGCGTGGGTTTTCTCCGGGCACTCCGGTTTCCTCCCACATCCCAAAAACATGCATGGTAGGTTAATTGAAGTCTCTAAATTGCCCCTAAGTGTGAATGTGAGTGCGAATGGTTGTTTGTTTATTTGTGCCCTGCGATGGGCTGGCAACCAGTTCAGGGTGTACCCCGCCTCCTGCCCAATGACAGCTGGGATGGGCTCCAGCACTCCTGCGACCCTGTGAGGAGAAGCGGCTCAGAAAATGGATGGATGGATGGATGGATGGATGAACCTGAAGCAGCCTGGGAAGTGTATCAAACTAGTAGCCCTTCGCATTAATCATTATCCAAGTAGTAGTTTACCCAAGAAGTAGTTTCAACTGTTTCAAAAAGGTTAGTGAGTACATCACTCCCTCTTGTGTGATTATGCTTATTTGTTTTTGTTTCATTATTAAACAATACAAAATAAACAGCATTAATCTCTTAAACAGCAATCAGCAAAAAAGATTTTCCAATAAACCTTAATCCAAAATACATTTTTATTGGTTTAATCAATTGACTAATCCATAGAATAATCAATTCTAAAATATTCGATAGCAACAGTCCTAATTATGTTGTTGCTCAATTGTCGCATTATTGTACACTTTATATCGCTTAAAGCACAAGTGTCAAACTCGTGACCCGCAGGCCAGATCCGGCCTGCCACATCATTTTATGTGGCCCACGAAACCAAATCATGTGTGTCGACTTCATGTTTCTTGTGAAAATATCAAAATTAGAAATTGTCTTCACTTGTAATAATGTTGAGATATTGCAAGCATCTTTTTTACTTACCAATCCCCCTTTTAAAATTTTATAGTAGTTGAAAAACATGTCTTCATAGGCTTCTGATGTCAAAACTACTTATCCCTCAATTTGTTGTGGACCCTCGCTATTCGGCGGGATTAGGGACTCGGCTGGACCACAAATAGTGAAAATCTGTGGATAATTGACACTCATAATTGCATTGAAAAAAAATCTTCAATTTTTTTTATTTTTGCTTAAATGCCCCAAAACTCTTGAATAAGCAGGGATAAAACACCGCTGAGCATTTTCGGGCTTGCCCCCCCCCCCCCCCACCCCCCCCCCCAAAAAAAAAAATTAAAAGGAAAAACTAAATTTAAAAGAATTTAAATGAGGAAAAAAAAAAATCCCCGGCCCTCCGAGGGAAGTCCTAACTACAATGTGGCCCACCCCTGGCTTAGTGAGTCAGTTGTATTCACATTTGTGTACGAGGTGTGTCAGAAAGGTTCCGGCATTGGTCTCACAAAATATATTTCAAATCCACCCTACAAGTTTTTCACCTTTGAAGTAATCCTCCTGGAGTCTTACGGCCTCCTTATACTGCCGCATTCGCGCGGCCGACAACTCCCACATTGCATCACGTGACCGACGCATTGGCCAGCGCTAGCCCTCTGGTCCGTTTTCGTCATATGCTGTGATGACGTACTCACTGTTCCTCTCGGTTCCACATGCCACCTACGTCGCCGCCTTCTTGATCGATTTTGCAGCATATTTAAACGTATCATCTGGTCATCTAGGTCCATTTGTTCTAGCAGACACTGTTCCACGGTTGCCATTGATGTTGCTTTGTTCCTTGTTACGGAAAGGAAAGGAAAAACGGCTACCGGAAATGGCCAAAAAATGCAGAGGAAACTCCACCCTGTGGTGTCCTAACCAATACCAGCCGTAGCGACACCCCCGACTTGGAGGAGAACTGCAGCACATTTTCAAAACTGCATGTGTGGGTTGCGCTCGAGTATAAAGGCAAACTGCGCGCAGGATAGCCGCAGTGACGTCAGCGCGGTCGCCATCCGCGAGAGTATAAAGAAGCCTTTAACACACTTTCCCAGCCTTCTCTTTCACACCTTCATGCACTTCTGGAGGGATTCTTCCACAATCTTCTGCAGCACCATCGTCATGGCTAACTTGATGTCGTCAACGTCTTTAAAACAGGTCCCCTTGATGCCCCCCCCCCCCGAGCTTGGGAACGAGGAGAAAAAAAAATGGATCACACAGCGCAAGGTCAGCTGAGTAGGGAGGTTGCGCCACCATGGCGATGTTCTGCTCGCTCAAGAGCTGGAGGATGCTCAAGGCGTTATGAGCTGGTGCGTTGTCATGGTGAAGCAGCTTCGAGTTGTTCTGCCACAACTCTCGCCTCTCCTCTCACGCTAAATGAAGCAAATCCCTCAGGATCCCTTTGTGTAACATGCTTCTTGATCGTCTGGTCCATATTGAAGGGGAAAACCCATAGTTTGTTTTAAATGTATCTTTTGTAAACCTTTCTGACACACCTCATATATTTCCTAAATGTGTATTTTGTTATACTGTCTTTTTAGCTAGTATTAGTATTAGAGCGATGCCAAAAACCAGAATCAAAAGTATTTTAACATACTTGGCCAATAAACATTATCATGAGTCTGATTCTTTCCACAGCTTCTCTTTTAAAGAAGTGTTGGCAGCAATGAATAATTCCCTGGATGGCTCAAGCTCCTATGAGGAGCTCGTGCGACAGAAAGCTCGGAGTATCCCCCAGCATCGTATGAAGGAGTTCCTAGAGTCCTTGGCCAGTAAGGGTCCAGATGCACTGCAGGAGTTTAGCCAGCAAAGTGGAGATGTTACAACCACCACTACGACGATGGTGTACCAGCAAGAGGCAAATTGCATCTACACAGACAGCACTGAAGTGGCAGGGTCGCTTCTGGAACTAGCTTGTCCGGTAAGACTGATGGCTACGGCACATATTTTAACCTCATGGGTGGGGGGTGCTTATGCTTTCAGATCTGAGCTCTCTGTTTTTGTACAGGTTCAGGTCCAAGTTCAGCCACAGCAGATCCAAGAGTCAACAACTCAGCAGAATGCAGAGCATCAGATTGTACAGGTTTGTTAGATTCGTCTTTTCTTCTGTCACTTTCAGTTTTATCATATTGCACTGTGATTTCACTGTCCAAAATCAGGTGCAGATTCAGGGCCAGCAACCAGGGCAGATGCTGGGTCAGGTCCTCCAAGTTCCCTCTGGCTCCCATCAGCAGCTTCAAGGTGTGACGACAGCACAGCTGATTCAGCAAGGAGATCTCACTGAGGAGCAGCACCAACAGGTACTAACATTTACAGGCACACCAATTTTAGCAAAGCGTTTTGCAAGAATACATTGAATGTGCACCCACTGTTCTAAACATAGTAGTATGATTAATATTGCGTTTGAGGAATAACAATTAAAGAGAATTATCAATTTTCATCCATCTCAGGGGCTGCCACGTTTGGCAATATCGCCCTCTGCTGTCCACCAAAATTAATTCTTGCACTTATGTCGCAAATGTCACATGACCAAACTCAGAAACCAAGTTAGCGGACTCCCCGTGTATGTTGCGATAACCAGCATAACTACCAGTTGATGACATTATGGTTTTAGTTTGGGTTCAAATCACTTTGGGCACCCGGGTTTGATACTGGGTCATGAAACCTCTCAGCTAAGGTGGCTAAACAATATAAAAAATCTCCTTGCCACACTTGTGTGTAGTTAGCCACAAGATCTCATGTGGCTAAACCTTATGCCACAGTTAGCCAGTCCTCGTCACTGGGAAATAAGCCGATAACGATGTGGGCCCAATTACAACTACCTAGTCATGTATCAGGAGTAAGGCTGAACCATTTGGGAAAATACTCTTAATTGCAATTTTTTGTTTGTATGTTTCTTTTAAACAAATATTGCAATTACGATTTAGCATGGAATTTTTCAGAAGTTTATCTTCGGCATTATTCACAAAACACAAGAAATTAATTATTCTATAGTATGACCAACAAAACATAGGATCAAGCCAACAAATAAGCAACTCTTTCCTGTAGGCCAGCCCTAAGTGTTATGATGAATTCATCCATCCATCCATTTTCTGAGCCGCTTCTCCTCACTAGGGTCGCAGGCGTGCTGGAGCCTATCCCAGCTGTCATCGGGCAGGAGGCGGGGTACACCCTGAACTGGTTGCCAGCCAATCGCAGGCAACATAGAAACAAACAACCATTCGCACTCACAGTCATGCCTACGGGCAATTTAGAGTCTCCAATTAATGCATGTTTTTTGGGATGTGGGAGGAAACCGGAGTGCCCGGAGAAAACCCACGCAGGCACGGGGAGAACATGCAAACTCCACACAGGTGGGGCCGGGGATTGAACCCGGGTCCTCAGAACTGTGAGGCTGACACTCTAACCAGTCACATGTTTCTCTAGCTGGGGAAGGTCCCCGCCTTCGGCCACCGCCCAGCTCACACTGCACCGACCCCTATGGACCCTCCCACAGGTGGAGAGCCCACGGGAAGGGGGACCCACATTATCCTTTTGGGCTGTGCATGTGTGCAGGCCCGGCCACCAGGCGCTCTCCTTCGAGTCCCTTCTCCAGGCCTGGCTCCCGAGAAGGGCCCCGGTGACCCGCGTTCGGGCAAGGGAAACCTTTGTCCATTTATTTTGGTCATCATAGGGGTTTTCGGAGCCGTGCTTTGTCTGGTCCCTCACATAGGACCTGTTTGCCATGGGTGACCCTACCAGGGGCGTAAAGCCACAGACAACTTAGCTCCTAGGATCATTGGGACACACAACATCCTCCACCATGATAAGGTGACTGCTCAAGGAGGGGAAATTGCTGAATATATATGTTTAATTCTTATTCCATGTATGCAATATCAATAAGGACACCATGTTTAGCCTAGTGGTGTATTCTTGCAAAATAAAAAAATGGGTTTAGGTCCCCTTTCAGCTGATGAAAAATGTTCCCTTGTCTTAGCTCCAAGCCCAGTTGGTGGCAGCTGTTGCAGGGGGACAACAGATCCAAATTCAAACAGTGGGGGCCCTTTCCCCCACTCAGCAACAGGACAATGTTGAGAGGAGGGCTCTGGGCACCACATCCCAAGGCGCAAGTGTCCTCCAGCCTGCCAAGAAACGAAAGGTGGACATGCCCATTACTGTATCTTATGCCCTACCTGGTCAGCAGGTGGCGACAGTCCTAGCTATCCCACAAGGACAGGGACAACAGCAGAGTTATGTCTCCCTGCGGCCAGACCTCCTAACAGTGGACAGTTCTCACCTTTATAGTGCTACAGGCACTATCACTAGTCCCACAGGGGAGACCTGGACCATTCCTGTATATTCTGCTCCTGCGGGGGCCGGAGGTCGGGAGCAGGTCACACACATTGCCATCCCCCAGGAAGCCTATGGAACTGTGCAGGTCGCCGGGGCCAATACTACAACCATGAACACAATGCCAACACAAGTCACTGTTGAAAATGACAAGTTGAAAAACTCTTCTAGTCAAAGTCAGACAGCTCAGGCCGTTTCCAGCATAACAAGCGCCGGAGGATTGGGTGGGCAAGAAGAAGTGGTGCACACATTGGCTGCCAACACACTCTTCCCTGCTCAACTGATGAATGGAAATATCCACATCCCAGTCGCAGTACAGGGCTACTCCAACACTACGCAGTCACTCATCTGGGACCCACAGCAGCAGGTGCTTCATGCACAGGGACTAAGTGGGCAGGATGGACAGCAGATACAGGTACAACCACCCTCCGCTCTTCCGCAATTGTTCATCTACCGTATCTACACACACCTATTCAAATGCCATCTTTTTGTGATGTAAAAAAATGAGACCAAGATAATGTCGAAACCTTTTCCCTCATTATAATACATATGTATTTGCACAAGTGTGCACACCCTCTTGTATGTGGATGTGGCTGTGTTTAGATTAAACCAATCACATTCAAATTCATGTTAAATGGGAGTCAGCACACACCTGGAACCATTTAAAGTGCCGCTGATTAACTCCAAATACATTTCCGATGTTCTAATAGGCTTTTCCTGACATTTTTTTCCTTTAATTTCTAGCAGAAGCCTGAAGGTTTTGTGATAACACGGACACCTTGTCCGGTGGGCGATATACCGCCTTCAATATAATCACGAACGTTGCTTTAACAAAGTGCAATTTTACGTTATCGAGTATTTATACTCTCTGTAAAAGAAAAGAGTGGACTGCATATGAGGAGGAAAGAAAGGAGGAAGTGCATGAAAGTCTTCATTTGCCAAATCAGCGGTCATGATTCAGTCACGTGAATCAGCGGCAGGCAAAATAAACTCTCCCTCTCAAACTTGCAGGCCGAGCTAGATGACATAGGCCACCGTTGTACATGCTGGCTTCCCAAACGCGGCCAGTTTTAAATCGAAACGAAGAGAATGGATGGCGCTGTTATGATCGTATATTCACTGTAGGCTATATTCTTTTTGGACAACATCTACAAATAAAATTGTGCGCTCTCATAGTCATCCTGACTGCTGGTGAGGCTAATGGAGGGGCTAGCTAGCATAGCCCTACTCCTGTTGCAGCTGTTTGTAAATAAATACTATATTTCACTATCCTGTCATCAAATCACCCACTGCTTTACTTATTGGAACCCTGTACTGCATTACCAATATCATCTGCTAAACTGGTCACCGGGAATAAAAAAAATAAAATAATGAATTCCACGGTCATGACGTCACGTCATTGTTTCAAAATTACTTGTGCCCGCGAGTGTAAAGCTTGATCTTTTTTCCATTTAACTGCTCATAAGAAACACAGTCATGTGGAAAGGTTTTTAAACTTTGTTATGAAGCTACTAAATGTAATTTTGCTCACAGCATGAATAAAGTATCCATCCAGCCATCCATACACGAGAGAAACTGCAAAACACCCACTGAAAACCCTCGCTGAGTGATTTAGCAAACACATACTACATGACAAAAACAAGTACGTTTTTAAAGACATAAAGATCAGTTACATTTCTTTCTCCAGTGTTCTAGCCAAATTTGTATGCCAGTGTGTGCTGTAGTGACAAACAAATATTTAATTAGGGTTACATTTTGATGTCATCTTAATTTTTGGAGCTTTGTTTACATTTCTTTTTCTTTTTTTAAAATAAAACCTTAACTACAATACTATTGTGCAAACATGATTTGGTATATTCTGTATACAGCCTGGACATAACCTGAAGTTATTAATTGTTAAATATTGCCATACAGTATTCTTGTGCAGTGTCTCAGATAAATGTCCTGGAAAGCAAGTAGAGATTTACATGGTTTTTTTTTTATATAGGATATCATCAAATTCCATCCATCCATTTTCTGAGCCGCTTCTCCTCACTAGGGTCGCGGGCGTGGTGGAGAACTGTGAGGCAGACACTCTAACCAGTCGTGCACCGTGCCGCCTATCATCAAATTATTCTCATAAAATAATAATAAAAAAAAACTTTTGAGATTTTTTTTTGTGTGTGTTGGCTCCCATTAAACACGAGTTTGTATATGATTGGTTAATTCTGAACACAGCAACATCTACAGTTACCAGCGTGTGCACACTTCTGCAACCACATTTTTTCAGTTGTATATTTTAAATTCCCCTCTTGAAAAGATTAAACAAAACTTTCACTTGTGTTCGACTGGTTATAGGTCAAATTAATGGTGGAAAAAGTTATGAACTGATTCATCTAGGTCTTTTTTTTTTAAAAATCAGAATTTTAAAATACGAGTGTATAGTCCTTTATATCCACTGTATAAATACAAACGTGGTATTTCTTGGTATAAACTCAGGCTCAGACAGTGGTTGCAGAGGTAGATGGCCAGCAGCAAGTGCAAGTTCAGGAACTTTTGCTTCCGACCACCCTGAAACCAGAGGAGGGGCTGGAAATGTGGTGTGCCTGGGCTCAGCGCAAAAACGGAGAATTGGACAAATCTGATAAAACCACACTGGCTCCAATTGGCCGTGAGTACACAATTTTCACGTTAATGCTGTATTTTCTGTTTTGTCATCTCGTTGCTTCAACTAAGTGAGGTACGTATGGTATATCTTAGGACGCCAGGCGCTGCGTTTCCAGGAAGATTTGGTGTCGTGTGCTGTAGCTGAGCTCTGCATGGGTCTTTCTCTAATGACCACAGAGGCCCGTGGCCTGGAAGGAGAGCCCTATGAAGCTGATGTACTTTACTATGTATTTCTGTGCATACAAAAGGTGAGTTCACCTAAAATATATTTCCGTCTTTATTTGTATGGTTGCGGCTATATCCATGCTCTTATCTTGCAGTATCTGTTTGATAATGGTCGCGTGGATGACATCTTTTCAGACCAGTACTACACTCGCTTTGCTCAAAGTTTGCACCAGATTCTCCAACCTTGGACGCCATCTGTTCATCCACTTGGTGAGAACAAAAATGTGAACCACATTCAGATTTGTAGTGGGTCTTTCTGTTATTAACCTAATGCAGAATCCACACTTTTTTTTCCCCATTTGGATGCAGCGTGAAATAGCAAATGTACAAACACATGGGATTATGAGCTGGATTGTACCATCACATTTGGACATTTCAATTTATGATAATTTGTACCAAATTAAGATACTCTTACATGACTCTCCTTGTCACCTTTTTTTTTTTTTTTAAGTGTAAAACTACTGACCCATATCCATTTAAGCATTATACTCTTTGTATCTCCGTCCAGGCTATATAATCTCCAGTCATGTGACGGAGGAGATGCTGTGGGAATGCAAACAACTTGGGGCTCATTCCCCATCAACTTTGCTTACAACTCTGATGTTCTTCAACACTAAGTGAGTCGTCATGGACCCATTTGTTGCCACAAGTACACACACGTGCATGCACGCACATGTGCACGCGTGTGCATGCGCAGACACACACACACACACACACACACACAAAATCATTCCTTATTTAATATTGTATGACCGTACCAGCTGAAATAGCGATTGTTTTTTGCAGGTATTTTCATCTGAAGACAATTGATCAGCATCTAAAGGTTGCCTTTTCGAAAGTGCTAAGACACACCAGGAAGAGTCCCAATAATCCCAAAGACAAGAGCACCAGCATCCGGTACCTGAAAACAACAGAAAGGTTCATAGGACAGAAAGGTAAGAGACACCTACCTGGATTAGTTAAATGTGGTCACCAAGCCTCGTTTTTAAAGACTAGTAACAATGTTGCTGTTTGTTTAGTCACAGATGATATGTACTCAGAGCAGCTGGAAGATCCGGAAAATCCTCTGCGATGCCCCATCAAGCTGTATGATTTCTACCTCTTCAAATGGTAAATAATGGTTTCATAACAATACATTAATGTAGGGATCTACAAGAACTATCGGGACTGATAATTATCGGACTGATATAGGGGGGGAAATGACATTACGACGATAGGTCCGACATTTAAAAAAAAAAAAAAAAAAAAAAAAACAAACTCTGCCGATATAACGAGCCATCTCATTCAGCGGTGCCCTGGTTGCCAGTGGCCAGCCAAGCGGCTGCTGTTGCATTGGCTCGTGACAGTCATGGATATTTTTACCCACATTTTTTGCTATATCTGCAGTAAATTAGCATCTGATCGCCAGCATATGCTGAGATTATGATCATCCGGTTACCTTGAGTTCGTAACTACAATGCTCACGACCGTTTATGTCCTTCGGAGCGCAGTGCTCTGCAAGACCCAATGGCTTACGAAGCAGCGGACTCTATTAACAGCTCAAGCTGACAAAGGAGCAAGCTGGGGCGGTTTGGCCACATGCATAAGCATGGTTGTCACGATGGTCTAATAGAGCTAAAATAAAAGATAATCCCTGCAGAACACCGCTCCTATCCACCGTCCTTTCTAGTCTTTGCTTACTGGACAATAAATTAGTTCATCTACAAATGGAATTAACACAAAACACCATGGGCCTCCTTAGTTCGGCGGGGCCAGCGTGAGGGCACATCCACTAATGACGTGTCTGGCGGCTTCACTCAGCACCAACACTCCCCTGCCACTCTTTGCCCAGCCGCAAATTCAAATTACTGTAAATTAACAAGAATGATTGCCTGTTCTTATATTGTTTAAAATGAAAAACATAAATATTTGAACCTGTGTATATTTGAATATCTTAGTATTGGTTGCACAATAACAAGGTGCATTTATACATCAGAATCAGAATCATCTTTATTTGCCAAGTATGCCCAAAAAAACACACAAGGAATTTGTCTCCGGTAGTTGGAGCCGCTCTAGTACGACAACAGACAGTCAATTGACAGAGAACACTTTTTTGACATAAAGACATTGACAAAAAGAAAAAAAAACAGTCACTGAGCAATAAATGGTTGCTAGTTGTCTGGTAATGCTGGTACATTAATATTTTTTGTTTTGTTTGGTTTTTTGACAATTGTGCAAAAGATGCAGAGTCCTCTAGCACTTAGAGCAGTTCGAATGACTAATGTTGCAATAGTCCGGTGCAATGACCATTGTGCAAAGGGCGCCGAGACTTCAAGGAGTGTATGCAGTTTAAAGTGACGGGTAGTGCGATAATCTGGGACAATGTTGATTGTGCAAATGTTGCAGATACTCCTCAATCAGTGTGCAAATGGAGAAGATGCTACTCTGGCATGAGTGGCCAGTATTGGTCAACAACAGATATGCAAATAGTGCAGCGTGGCGAAACTACTACAGTGAGTGCACGAGTAATATATAATTGGCCCCACAGAAATGTGACAACGAGCTCAAGTCAAAAAATGCCGTTCTCATCCCAATTTCATTTTACTTCCGATTATAAGACCTGCTTAATATAAAACACAATTTTTTATATAATATACATAAGTAGAGGGTCCCGGCTCCAGGTTCCATCGTGTTGGGGGTCCTAGATCTGGAATTTGTTCAAGACCCTGATATACAGTGGTGTGAACAAGTGTATGCCCTCTTACTGATTTTTTTTTTTGTTTTCTTCACTTTTTTCACACTTAAATGTTTCCCATCATCAAATAAATTTAATTAGTCAAAGACACAAGTAAACACAAAAGGCAGTTTTTAAATGAATTTTTTTATTATTAAGGGAGAAAAAAAATCCAAACCAAATGGCACTTTGTGAAAAAGTGATTGCCCCCCCCCCCCCCTTAAAATATAACTGTTTATCATACCTGGGTTCAGTTTCTTTAGCCACACCCAGGCCAGATACTGCCACACTTCTCAATCAAGAAATCACTTAAATAGGACCTGCCTGACAAAGTGAAGTAAACCAAAAGATCCTCTAAAGCTAGACATCATGCCAAGATCTATAGAAATTTAGGAACAAATGAGAAACAAAGTAATTAAGATCTATCAGTCTGAAAAAGGTTCAAAAGCTATTTCTCAAGCTTTGGGACTCCAGCGAACCATAGTGAGAGGCATTATCCACAAATGGCGAAAACATATAACAGTGGTGAACCTTCCCAGGAGTAGCCGGCCTACCCCAAGAGCGCAGGGACGACTCATCCAAGAGGTGAGACCCCACGACGACATCCAAAGAACTGCAGGCCTCACTTGCCTCAGTTAAGCTCAGTGTTCATGACCCCACCATAAGAAAGAGACTGGGGAAAAATGGCCTGCATGGCAGAGTTCCAAGACGAAAACCACTCCTGAACAAAAAGAACATTAAAGCTTGTCTCAATTTTCCCAGAAGACATCTTGAAAATCCCCAAGACTTTTGGGAAAATACTCTGTGGTCTGCTGAGACAAAAGTGGAAGGTTTTGGAACGTGTGTGTCCATGGGTGCGGTGGAAATTGGGAATTTTGGAACAACTCCCGAACAGCCGGTCCATTCCAGGCCGACCTGGCCAAATGTCTGTTTTTAAAATTTTGTCACATAAACACAAAAACACATTTTGAGTTTCTTAGCTTTTTACATTTTACATTGTCTTTGTGCTCGAACCAATTAACAATATGTGTGACATTATGGTTGTCAAACTGCCAAACGGTGCAGAACAAAAGTGAAGTGAAATGTGGCCCACTTCACTGGTTCTGATCATGCCTCCGTAATCTTGAAGTCTGGCGTTATCCCTCTGAGAAACACGAGTAACTGGGCTGTGTCACGGGCATCACAGCTCTCATCCAATGCCGAGGACAAGAAGTAAAAAACTTGTCACTCCACTTCACAGTTGAAACTCTAGATTCTCCGCGATGTCCTCTAAATATAATCCATAAACACGGCTATCTGCTCTCCACAAGATAAACACATGGATTTACCTCTGATTTCAGTAAATAAATATTTAGTAGTCCCTATTTTGTTGAAACCTCTGCCTTCGGTATCCACCTTTCTGTTTTTGGTGTGAGCGGACATCTTTGATGGGTCAAATAACAGGTTGTCCATCATACACAATTTACGTGCACCCATTGGCTTGATTTGTAGATTAAGTGTCCAACGTACGTACACATTACGTGAATAAACAGGACAGATAATTACATATTATTTGATGTGAACAAATGAGCAGGATTATGCTGATATAAAAACATGTAAACCCTCCAAGAGGGTGGGTTGTGTGTTGTGTGTTATGGCATTTTCTTACATGGATTGGCTTTGTGTATTAAGAACATAACCCTTGTTATGATGACGATTATTAGCAGCAGATGAATCGGGGGTAAATGTCACTAGCAGAGGAGATATTGAGGGACTGGGTGACCCCATGGTGGCAGTGAGGAGGTGGTGTTGGTCTTGAACAAGGAGGAAGAGGAAGATGTGGTGGTCTTATTGGGGGGAGAAGGAATAGAATGGAACAGGTAACAGCAATAACCAGACCGGTAGAGATGCCGTGTGTTGTTTTGTATTATATTTTGTTATGCATACAGTGTATACAGCAAAAATGACGAGACCTAAAATCACAATCGGCCATTGGTTAGTATTCGAGGCTTCGTTGCAAGGCAGGAGGAACAAAACAAATTTGGTCTTCGATTGTGCACACCGGGGGCCTCTCCATCTAAATTCCCAGGCTGAATTTTGGGCCCAATACATCTCTGTGTGTGTCCCATTACATCTGGCATAAAAGTAACACTGCATTTCAGAAAAAAACCCCATCATACTAACAGTAAAATATGATACTGGTGGTGTGATGGTCTGGGGCTGTTTTGTTGCTTCAGCACATGGAAGACTTGCTGTGATAAATGTAACCATGAATTCTGTTGTCTATCAAAAAAGCCTGAAAGAAAATGTCCGGCCATCAGTTTGTGACCTCAACCTGAAGTGCACTTGGGTTCTGTAGCAGGACAATGATGCAAAACACACCAGCAAGTTCACCTCTGAATGGCTGAAGAAAAACAAAATGAAGACTTTGGAGTGGCCTACTCAAAGTCCTGACCTGAATCCTATTAAGATGCTGTGGCAAGACCTTCAGTGGCAGTTCATGCTCGAAAACCCTCCAATGTGGCTGAATTACACAATTCTGCAAAGATGGGTGGGCCAAAATTCCTCCACAGAGCTATAGGAGACTCATTGGACGTTATTGAAAACACTTGATTGCAGTTCTTCCTGCCAAGGGTGGCCCAACCAGCTATTAGGTTAAGGGGAGAATCACTTTTTCACACAGGGCCATGTAGGCTTGGATTTTTTGTCTCCCCTCATCATAAAAACCTTCATTTAAAAACTGCATTTTGTGTTTACTTGTCTTTGACTAATATTTAAACTTGATTGATGATGGGAAGCATGGTGGCTGACTGCTTAGCACATCTGCCTCACAATTCTGAGCACCCGGGTTAAAACCCACCCTCGCCTGTGTGGAGTTTGCATGCTCTCTCCTGTGCCCGCGTGGGGTTTCTCCTGGTATATATATATTATATCTCAAATCATCTTTCCCCATTAAAAGGTGCCATATTTTACCGAACCAACCTTTTCTAGTATCTGGGATGTAATATTGACTATGGTGCCCCTCAGTAAATGATAAATGGATTGCACGTATATAGCGCTTTATCTTCACCATCACAGTGCCCAAAGCGGTTTACAAAGCCTCACATTCACCCACTCACACACACATTCATACACCAATGGATGACTGCTGCCATGCAAGGCGCTGCCAAGCCCACTGGGACCAAATTAGGGTTCAGTGTCTTGCCCAACCGCGACCCTAGTGAGGGGAAGCGGCTCAGAAAATGGATGGATGGATGTCTTGCCCAAGGACACTTCGACATTCGCACAGTCGTAGCCGGGATTTGAATCCGTGACCCTTTGGTCACTGGACAACCTGCTCTACCTACTGAGCCACAGCTGCCCAGGAAACGTGTGAAATATGAATTAAACATGTTTTTTTTTTTTTTTTTTTTATGAAATTGACACTTTTATGCTAAGTCCATGTTAGAGGGTCTAAATTAAAGGAAATGCCATTAATCCTTTCCAGCCTCCTTAAAAATACTAAACATTTTATGTTTTTAATGAGGAAAATAGCACTCATAATATTGTACTATATAAAAAAACTGTAATTACATGGTTAAACTAAATGCAATGAATTAAACCTTTTTTGACATTTTTTGCTGTACATTTTTGAGATTTTTGAGAAACATTTTTTGAGTGGACTTTTTAATACACAAGGAGTAATACTCTTTGATTTATGTATCATTTACACTGAACTTCAACTGGGAGTGGCAATAAACAACTTGAAACCTCTTTTTTGAAGAAATGTTCACTATCTGCCTAACTGCTGCTTATTGTGAAGTGAGTTGAATGTACTGTCACCATATAGCACTTGTATAAAAATTTTCGTGAGTCCAAACAAAAAATCGTCCGGACGTTGGCTCGTATATTGAAAAACCCATAAGTCTGGCCATTCGCAAGGGTCGAATTAAGTGGTCTCACATCGCTATTTGCGAGTCAAAATTAGCATTTTGTGCCTCAAAAAACACATTGAAACGCAAAACTGTGAATGCAAGAGCAAAAAACTTTTACCATAGTGAAATGCAAGGCAAGCACCTGTGATGTGTAAGGTTGTAACACGAACCTCTGACATGCACTGTGAGCTGGTCTATAAGGTCTTATATAGACAGGTGTGTGGCTTTCCTCATCAAGTCCAATCAGTATAATTAAACAGCTGGACTCCAATGAAGGTGTAGGTCCATTTTAAGGATGATCAGAAGAAATGGACAGCACCCGAGTTAAATATGAGTGTCACGGCATAGGGTCTGAATACTTACGGCTGTGTGGTAGTTTTTCTTTTTAATAAATCAGCAAAAATTTCAACAATTACGTTTTTTTCTGTCAATATGGGGTGTTGCGTGTACCTTAATGAGGAAAAAATGAATTTAAATGATTTTAACAAATGGCTGCAATATAACAAAGAGTGAAAGATTTTAGAGGGTCTGAAAACTTTCCGTACCCAATGTATATGACTGGATTCAGGAATCTGTGGAAAATTGAGATTGCTAGAGAGAGTAATGTCAAGGAACATTTCCTGCTGTTGTTCTACAGACACCGTCGTTATTTATTTATTTTTTGTATGAAAAGCGCTTTCAAAAACAGTTTGATTGATAATTCCTTTTAGTGCTTCGGGCGTGGACTCCCCCAGTTTCGGGTTTCCGTTTCGGTCACAAATTATCATTTTGGTGCATTACTAGTCTTATGTGATCATCACAATGTATTTCTCTTCAGTCCACAGAGCGCCAAAGGACGTAACGACACCTTCTACCTGACTCCGGAGTCCGTTGTGGCTCCAAACAGCCCCATTTGGTACTCAACTCAGCCTATCCCAAAAGAAGAGTTGGAGCAGATGCTGACCCGCATCCTCGTTATCCGTGAAATCCAGGAAACCATCAACATGTCAGAGACCGTACACTAATTGGATCGAAGGAGAAGGCCACATGAACTAGACGGCTCCTTTTTCTTCACGCAGCCATTGGTTGCTCATTTATAGTCGTTTTCTATTCCCTCACATTCTCTCACTGGCATGTATATGTGTATATTCATTATGTCTGCATACACACTATCTTGTACATGAGAAATGAACATACAATAAGTAGAAGCAATTATTTCTCTTATTCAAAGGAATTCTTAAACTACTCTGGTGTTTTCTTCCTTTTTGTTTGGCCAAAGGATGATTGGACTTGATCTCTCAGTTCTAAGTTTGTTTATTTTAACTGTGGATCTTTTTATTACTCTCTATCAGTTGTTTATATGCTCCCCAGAAACAAAACTGTAATATATTTCTTTGCTGCTTTTCGTGGACTTCTTTCCATCTATCTTTGTTCCTGCGTCTCGCAATGAATACATTGGCGGTATTAATGCTGGGTTTGGTGTGACGTCTTTATTTGTTTTTCCACTTTTCTGTCTGTTCATACAAGGACTTGGAACCCCGTGGATGCTGGACTTTTTTCTCTTTGGAATACAAGCATCTCTAAGCACGACAAGCACTCGCCATACAATGGACGTGGCAGCGGGAAGGGTCCCGGATTGCCCCTTGTTCTCTCAGTACATTGCAAAGCCCAAAATGATTCTGAAGAGGAATTTATTAATTGGTCCATGTTTATTACGAGTTGGAAGACTCATCCAAGTAACAAGCCCCTTAATGTTTTATTATAGTGTAAAATACTCTGATGCTTCATGTATTGGGACTGACTGTGCCTGAGTGTTCTGAAACATGACCTTTTTTTTTTTTTGTACAGCTGCTATACCAAGTATTTGCCTTTCTAGTAAGTCCAGTGTTAAGTTCTGCACATACATCCTTAAGTACTGGTAGCCTGCATTGTGTGCTAATAAAACACTGCACAATGACTTTTGAAAAAAATTTAATTTAAAAAGAAAATCACAGTATGGAACCAACATATGAAAATAACCAGTTGCAAACTTGTGCTTTGTTGACATGAATAATGACCATTAGTTCTGAAGATAAATGTGCGATTGCAGTCACATTTTTCGCTTGGGACGAGTACCATATTTAGCAACAGGTTTAACCTGCCTGGCAGGTTTGTCTTATCTCTTTCCTGGTGACGTTACTTAGGTTTTCATGTGATATAGATCATGAGCGCAGTTGGTGCCTTTCACTTACATCTGTGAAGTTATTCCTCAGATGCAACTTGTTAGCAGGGATGCCATCAGTGATTTGCCCCCCCCCAAGTTATCGCTGCCACTCAAAAATAAAAATGTAAGGCCCTTGTCTGTCATGGCCTCTTAGAATTGAATTGTCATCAGTTGGACCCCCACCCCTGTGAGGTCAAGGCATGTGGGTCTGGATTTAACTGTGATTAAGAGGGTAGCAGCCGTCGCAGAAGCTTCCCGGGTTGTAACATCTGCTGCAATGTGCTTGGGGGTTGGTCCGAAGGATGTTTCCGTCTATGATGTCGATTTCTCCTCCTCAAGTCTCGGTGCATGTAATCTGAGTGGGTAAAGCTGTTCAAAAATCAGAATAAGGGAAAAGGCCGTCAGATGACAACTCACAGTTCCAGGGCATGGCAAGGCACTGCTTCTGTTTGCTTACCATGATGACTTTCCACCGCTCAACCAGTATAGTAGACACTGGTGAACAAATATGTACTGCTCCTAATACAGAAAGGGAGACCAGGTTAAAGAGATGCTTCAAAACAAAGGAGTGGAGAGATGGTAAGGAAATTCCAGCAATCTATAAATGCAAAGTCACTCAATTTCAATTATCTGCTTCCACAGCTCCCACACCCTTCATTCAAACAACAAGCACATTATTAATTGGTGATGACTGTAGTGTAGATAGGCTATATTTGCCAAGCTGCCAACCTATAGAAATCAACTTCCAGAACAAGTTGTCCAGATTTGTCTGAACTTCAAAATTTTGTCAAGAACATTACTGCGGGACAGTTATTGCAATATAATATGTAATAGGGTAAAAAAATAATTCGTTATACTGTTCAATTGCACAACATAATCATGACTCTTTAATCGTTAATAAAGGATTCAATATAAGGATTTGTTTTCAGTGCATGAACTTTGTAATGGCGGAAGCAGTTGCAGCCTAAATCAAAGTAAATGAGATTTAGACGTGTCATCGTCAAAATTCGCTTTTACTACTTCTGTTTTCAACCTTGGTTAGAAAAAAAGTATTAAATCAGATTAATCAAGTCTCAAATGTCAGAAATAAAACTCAGCACACTATTTTTTAAAACAAACCAATAACTAATATAACAGATAGACTAATAACAAATAGATTGAATTGCATAGTTTATGCATCGACAACAGTTTATTTAGATTTCTATTTCATGAATGTACTCGTATCGATGTCTTGCATGCTATTCGTATTACATATTTATATTTCCTATATGCGATATTGCTACTGAAATGATGGAAATGTCCCCATTGTAGTAATAAATAAATCTTATATTGTACCAGACCCCGTTCTCGAACGACGTCTCCAGTGACGTATTAATTCATTTCCGGTTCAGCGGGCGTCTTGTGTTTCTCCAGATACGTATTATTTGGCTTGTTATTTTGTTCTTCATATTTGGTTACGCTCTGCTACAATGCGGTTCCAGACAGACCTATGTGACAAGTGACCTGTACAACCCAATAATTTATTTCGGTGTTTTGCGACTTCATCACACGATAGCTTAGCAATTAGCATCATACTTTTCCGTCTTTGTCTACCCACTCCTCGCCCTCCGTGATAACGTAATAGCGTAGCCCCAACCAGCTTTTCCCCTCTCTTTTCGTCACGGCGGACGGACAAAGCGTCGTACTGGTCGGTAATGTCGGGCGCTGGATTTTTTTTCCTCCCCCAATATCCGTAAAAATCGGTGTTACAGAAATGAGAATAAAATGCATGTTAGTAGTAGTAAAAAAGAAAGAAAGAAAGATGGGGGGCTCCATTACACAAGGACCTGACGAAATATCTATAGGATAATCGATTCTAAAAAGATTTGATCGTGACAGCCCTAATTTCTTCCCAACAGTCTATTATTTTAGTTGCGTAGCGTTACTCTTGGCTGCAGTGTGTGTGAATGTTAGATTTTCGCCATCGGTGGCGGCACAGTGGACGACTGGTTAGCACATCTGCCTCACAGTTGTGAGGACCCGGGTTAAAATCTGTCCTCGCCTGTCTGGAGTTAGCATGTTCTCCGCGTGCCTGCGTGGATTTTCTCCGGGTACTGCGGTTTCCCCCCCACATCCCAACAACATGCATGCTAGGTTCATTGAAAAATCTGAATTGTCCGTAGGTGTGAATGTGAGTGGGAATGGTTGTTTGTTTATATGTGCCCTGCGATTGGCTGGCAACCAGTTCAGGTTGTACCCCGCCTCCTGCCCACAGTTAGCTGAAATAGGTTCCAGCACGCCCGTGACCCGCGTGAGGATAAATGGTTCAGAAAATCAATGAATGGATGGATGTTTTTGTCATGTTTTTAGACAAATATTGATTCTGAACTGCTCTAGATAATATATGTGGCACAGTTACGAAGTGTTATATTGTATCTTTGTATAGAATAGTTCAGGGGTCAACAACCTTTGGCACACGTGCCATGGGTGGCACTGCGCGGCATAAACACTTCCATGCAGAAGTGCCAGCCGCAGAGGACTTTCCCATTGATTGTGTATGTGCAGAGGGGGCTGGTTATGGGGGCTGGCTAAGCACAGTGGCGTGATCCAAGGTAAACCCAGTTGAACCGGTCCTTTCACATCCACATGAACTCAAGTGTTGTATTTCAGTTGAATTTTAACAAATGGTTAGTAGGCTACCGTATGTCATGTATCATATGTAATTTAGGTGAAATTTGTCCTGCTTTTTAAATGTGTTACAATTAGCTGACAGCTTAGGTTACTGTCCATAACTGTTTTTATATTCTCCCCGTCCATTAAATATTTACTACCCAAAATTTTAAAAATTAATGTTGATTGCCAACTAAAAAGTGGGAATTTGAGAAAACGCTTCTATTTCATGAGCTCCTTAAAGTACTTTTGTGTAAAACTATAAATAACCAGGTCATTTTTTTCATCAGCTGGTTATCAGTTCATAAAATATTTATTTATATGATCATATATTGGGATAGGCTCTAGCACGCATGCGACCCTAGTGAGGATAAGCAGTTTGGAAAATGGATGAATGAATATTGGTTTTCCATTCATAAACTGATTATCTGTTTGCAGTAAACAACCCCCCCCCCCCCCCCCCCCCCCCCCGCATCATGGTGTATGTTATGGTATGTTAAACAAGCTATAGTACCACCCTCAAAGTTGTTAACACTTAAAAATCATGGGACAGAAGCAAGGTATCACATTGCGGATTACATTGCAAAGCATGGGAAACCGGATGTATGTAGGTACGTTGGAAATGTTTTTGTAGTTTGTGTCATAATTTAACCCTGCGTAATGGCACACTCGCAGAGAAGAACAATTCAATCTGGCACACCATGTCACAAAGGTTGCCGACCCCTGGTATAGATGTTTTCTATAATTGTGACGTGATAGTGGTGGTATTAAGTGTATTAGGTTGGCTAAGTCCCTACTGAAGACCCAGGTACCAAATGCATGGCCTGCCGTTGGTAAATATAAACAACGAATTTTCAGTCTCTGTGCTGCACACTTTGTTCCTTACTTTAGCAGTTCTCTGTGATTACATTTCATATAATTGTTTTGTCTCATTCATCATTTGTTTCTGATATCTGAACTGTGCTTATACCAGATTCTGAACCATCCACATTCGATGTAGTCGTAGGTCAGCCACAGCAGCTCGTACATCGGGCCGGATGCCTCTCACGCACAGCTGCATCAGCCACAGCAGTGTGACGAAGGTCCCCGATCGGCCTACGCCTGCACTGATATACAACGGTGAATGAGTACAAGTCTCTGGATGGCACAGGAGTTCATCATTCCAGCATGACTAGATAGGCAGAGGTCAGACCTGCAGTGCACAACAGTCGGCCCCAAATGTGGAATGGCTTCCAAATGCTGCCGCACGTGATCTGAGAAAGTACTGAGTGAGGACGGGTCTTTAGGGACGCCCCGGTCTGGCCAGGATGGATAGTGATAGTGTGTTATGATCCGATCTGTAGGACAGTCTCTCTGAAACACATAGCACCAGCGTTTAATCTAACATAAATGTTTTGAGTCATCACCTGGGCGGGAGGCGCGCACCTCTGTCAATACTGGTGATTTAAATTTCGCAAAAGGGAAGACAAATTTTTCATACCTGTCTGAGTTGAATGGTGGAGATAAAATAGTCTGGGCCTTGTTTCCGAGCCATTGTTGTTACTTGGAAAGGTCCGTGATAAACTGTTCCTGGTTGCAGAGACCAATACTCATCACATAGTACCTGCACCCATAGAAACATTTGACTTGATCATACATTACATGAATAGTTTGCCCAACTGTTGGATTATGTACACTGCCTGGCTAGAAATTCAACATTAGGTTGGATGATAGCTGCAATGATTACCATCATTTAAGACTAATTAATGCAGTCAGTAGTTTCTCATTGGTTCAACTTTAAGACAAGAGAAGATGTAACAGTGGAAAAGATAGGGGAGCCCTTCAATGTACCTGTATAGGGCAAGGAGACATATTTGGTAGCTTAAACCAGAACCTAATTACCAATAACTGTGCTGAAACACTGCATACTGTGAGAAATGACCCCACTTCATTTCACTGGTAAGAAAATAATTATTGACTACATTTTCCTCTATTTATGCCACCAATGCATAGTGACTTCCAGAACGATTACATGCTCCTCCACCAGATGGCAGAAGGGCAATTAACCCCTAACCAACTGGTGTTATTCATATAACAGAATAATAGTCTTCAATAATAATAATTCATAATAATGTTCAATAATTGTGTTCAACTAAACTGACCCAGACTTCACTCTCTGTAAGTAAATTTATTAGTAAATTGAGAGGAAATCAGCATTATTTCAGTCAACTGAACTTTATATGCATTTTGTGACAGTTTTTTTTGTTTTTTTTTTGCTTAATCACTCTAACCTGCTGCACATCCTTCCCATCTCTATCCCTCTGTCTGGCCAGCCTGTATAGATCCTTGTCTCTTTTAGTGTCCAACCTGGCATACATGTCATCATATGCCTCTTGTTTGGCCTTTGCCACCTCTACCTTTGCCCTGTGTCGCATCTCAATGCGCTTTGCCTTTCGCTTCTCCTTGGTCCTCTTAGTGTCCCACTTCTTCATAGCTAACCTTTTTCCTTGTATGATTTCCTGTACTGTGAGGTTCCACCACCAAGTCTCATTCTCTCCTTTCCTGCCAGAAGATACAACAAGTACTCTCCTGCCTGCCTCTCTGATCACCTCTGGAAGCTCCTCCTGTCTACCGAGAGCCTGTCTCACCGTTCCCCGAAAAGCTGCACAACACTCGTCCTGTCTCAGCTTCCACCACATGGCTCTCTGCTCTGCCTTTGTCTTCCTAATCTTTCTCCCCACCACCAGACTCATCTTACACACCACCATCCTATGCTGTCTAGCCACACTCTCCCCTACCACAACCTTACAGTCGGTAACCTCCTTCAGATTACATCATCTGCACAAGATGTAATCCACCTGCGTCCTTCTACCTCCGCTCTTGTAGGTCACCCTATGTTCCTGCCTCTTCTGGAAAAAAGTGTTTACTACAGCCATTTCCATCCTTATTGTAAAGTCTACCACCATCTGTCCCTCCAAGTTCCTTTCCTGGATGCCGTACATATCCATCACTTCTTCATCACCACTATTTCCTTCACCAACATGTCCATTACAATCTGCACCAATCACAAATCTCTCGCTGTCTGGGATGCTCAGAACTACTTCGTCTAGCTCCTTCCAGAATTTCTCTTTCACCTCTTGGTCACATCCTACCTGTGGGGCATAGCCGCTAATCACATTATACATAACACCCTCAATTTCAAGTTTCAACCTCATCACTCGATCTGATACTCTTTTCACCTCCAAGACATTCTTAGCCAACTCTTCTTTTAAAATAACCCTGACTCCATTTCTCT
Source organism: Phyllopteryx taeniolatus (assembly GCF_024500385.1). Taxonomy (NCBI): domain Eukaryota; kingdom Metazoa; phylum Chordata; class Actinopteri; order Syngnathiformes; family Syngnathidae; genus Phyllopteryx; species Phyllopteryx taeniolatus. The sequence continues at coordinate 19,792,800 of NC_084502.1, read as the reverse complement.
TCCCATCTACGCTCATATTTGTTTGGCAAAGTTTTAAGCCGGATGCCCTTCCTGACGCAACCCTCTACATTTATCTGGGCTCGGGACCGGCCTACAGTTTGCACTGGCTTGTGCCCCCCATAGGGCTGCATTCTTGTCTTTGTAGTGTATTCAATTAAATATAGGTCGAACATGATTTGCAAATCATTGTATTCTGTTTTTATTTATGTTTAACACAACGTCCCAACTTCATTGGAATTGGGGTTTTAATTTAAATGCACTAAAACTATTCTGCAGTTAAAATCTGTAACTTCTAAGCATTTTGATGTGGACACTATAAAAGGTTATTGGTGAAATTATTGAACTGCAAAAAGAAAAAAACATGAATGTTTGTGGTGAATTATCGTCAATGAATAATAATTAAAAAATCTGAATAGAGCAAAACCCAGGGATTGATAGGAAAAAGCTGTACAGTATCGCTTTTAGAATACCATAATTTATCCTGCACCTATAGTCATGCAAAAAAATATTATAGCTCGGGAGCATAACACTGCACTGGATTTAAGAGGCTTCCTGGTGTGAAAAGAAAGAGCGATCTTCTCATTGAGCCTCTTGCAACAATGTATTGATTCTGTTAAGGAATGTATTTCTTGTCATGAGGGCTCACAGGTGAACAGAGATCTTGTCACACACACTAACACAGAGGTAATGTGTGTGTCTCACCAAGTCCCTATGTCTCAGAGATGTCACCATAACAATTATCTTGACATTCTGCTCCCACACCATCCTCCAGAAATCGTCTATGGTGTCACGCATGGGTCCCTGGGTGCAGATGAAGTCTCGCTCAGATCCTCCACCCTGCACACATATGTGGACAAACCCGTACTTCTATGTAAATCGATCTTGCAGTATTCATTTAGGGGTGTGAATCAACTCTTACAGGTACAAAATTGGCATTGATGTAATCCGAGTTGGGATAGGAGTTTTGAATGGACAGCCTCACACGGCAGTGGTCATCTATTGTCACATGCGGTTGAGAAAAATGTAGGTGAATGGAAGTCATAAACACTGTTGAACATACTATTACTGTATGTTACGCACTTACATGGTAATATGTACGGGTATCGATTCTTTTCTTTGTTAGCTTCCAGGTCCGCCGCCTCGGTTGAAAGATCTTTGCCGACATCCCTCAGCCCCTTCACAAAAGCATCAATGAGATGTGCTCATTCTATCAATGAAAGTGTTCAATATTCATAGTTTTCTTGTTTTGACTTTATAATTTAGTAATGATGATAGTTAAAGTGTATGACTTATGAAGCACTCATTCACATAAAAGAAACAGACATTCAAAACCAACACTGAAAAGTTTCTTGCTTAGACATGGAAAAAAATAAAACAAAGTTTGAACTTTAATGTAGCAGACTGGTTACCTCAAGTTCCTGCTTAAACCCTCTGTTGTCAGAAGCAGAGAGTGTCTGGCATGTAGACTCAAACTCGCGCAGGATCTGTGCTTTTGAAAATGTCTGCACTCTGCAAAATACACTGGGCTTTAACATCATTTCTGCAGTAAATATAAAAAGTCTACACACCCCTGTTCAAATGCCATTTTTCTTTTCAACATAAAAAAGAGACCAAGATCCAGTAACGTGCCCTATAATCTGTAAAACCCAATTTAATTGAATTTAAAAAAAAAAACTTTTAGAGAAGTTAAATAAAAGTAAACAAGTGAGATAATGTGGTTGTACAAGTGTACATGCCCTATTGTAACTGTGGATATGACTGTTCAGAATTAATCACATTCGATCTCATGTTAAATGAAAGTCCTGCTAACATTTGAAGTGCCCATTATCAATCCAAATAGATTTCAGATGTTCAAGTAGGGCTTTCCTGTCATTTAAATTTAGTTTCTAATAGAAACCAAAAAAGGTCAACCTTTAGTTTAATTGGCCCATAGCAGATTTGATCACTTTGAGATTTAAAATGTGTCTTCCCAAAATTTAGAAATTCTGCAAAACACTATCCAGAGTTTCAAACACTACAGGTCTTTAACATCATTTAACATCGGCCTGTCTGTCTGTCTGTTTGTGTAGTAGTATGTCCCTCCACTGGTTTTGCTGACAATAGGGAAAGCGGATCCTTGAGCATATTCTGAAAATACCGGAGTGAATTTTTATGAGCCTGACCTCATATCTGTTCTTGCCGTGAAGCACTAACTCAAGCAGGATGTTGAAGAGTGATTATTACCAGGTTTAGTCTTGATGCTGTAAAAAAGAAAACACATCTTAGAAAGTAAACTAAACCTCTGGGTGATGAATAAGAAACTGAAGCAGTTACGTTGGTGTCTATCCCCCTTTTTCCAGCTTTTCTCCTCCATTTACTTATCCTTATTGTACATCCAAATATTCCGTTGCGCTGGTTGAGATAAGCGAAGTCTACCATAGCCGTATGTTGCCAGGGAGAAAACAAGGTGAGCCTAACTGCATTCTTACAGCAAAAGTGTGACACGGCCCAACAAGAGGAAAAACCTGCTCCAACAAGTTTCTAACCCGAAACACTCACAGTCACAGTTTCAAGGACAAAAGGTTTCAAAAGCAGTGTCTATATAATATAGAATTACCTTTGTGAACAATGTGCAGCTGAGGATTTTTTTTAGTGAGCCACACATCGAAGACAAACCACCATACTGTTTCAAGTCTGGTTTGAATAATTTTCCTCCTGGCCTAGAGTCCAGGGTGGGAAGTGAAGTGGTAAGAAGGGTGGAGCCAGAGGGTGGAGACTGAAGCTGTGAGGAAATGAAGAGGAACACTCATTGTACTGTATGGCATGTGGCCCTCAGCTATTCGTCGTCATTCTTTGTTTTTGAGAAAAAAAGCACCCATTCTGGGGAATCTCTTTGATGTGCAATGCTCATTTCCCAATGGTTATGGCTATTATGCACATTTGCTCCAGAAACAGCTGTTTATTGTACTCTATAGTCAGTCATCTTATGAATCATATTGATTACTCATAGGAATTCCCACTTTTCCTGACATTTGTTCCAATCTTTGGTTGATTTAATCATAATGGAAGTCTTCATGATTGATTTTTGTTTGTCATACTGTAGGGAAAACAGTATTATAGTACAACGGTGATGTGGCCTCAGTCACTCTGATCATCTGTAAAACAAACACATCAAAACAATTTAGCTTTTGACCCTTTTTTAAAAAAAAATAAAAACACCCAGTGCCGAGCTCGTTCCCAGTCAGAACACCGTCAGAAAAGTTACAAGTGGTTAACTGTTTTGCTGCGCCAGGGCACCCCCTCCAGCAGTGCTTCTCAATTGTTTTCTGTTACGACCCCCGCCCCCCAGGAAGGAGAAAAAAAATTGCGACGCCCCCACCCTGTATATAACATTGGATATAAAGGATCATCTAATCTAATCCTTATAAACATTGAAGAAAGTACACACGAAAGATATAGATCAATTTACAATAAAGAATACATTTAATAATGTTGTTTTCAGTCTGTAACAGAAAATAAAGTGCATCAATTTCCCTGAAATAGAAAAGAGCGAGCGCAACGAGCGCACCACTGCCATCTACTGCAGTGGATGTGCAATTGTGCTGGCTCATGTAATTTGAACTATACAGTATTAGCAAAGAGAGTTTCTTTAACCAATCAGATTTCAAATGTGTCTTTCCAAGGCCAGCGAGCTGACCCTAAATGACATCAGCATTTTTCTGTCCCTTGATTGGTTGGTCAGAGCAAGCCAAGTTCGACTACAAAAACAATGATTTGTGCACATTTGAGAATCAGCATCTCTGGTGAGTATGGCGTAGTTTATGTAAATGTTGTCCATTTTTGTGATGTTATCAGATAAATATTGATTGTGAACTCCTCCAGATGATGTCCATGGCACAGTTGCATGTTGTTTTGATGAATTAGAATTGCAATGCAATTGCAATGCAATAAGTGACTGTATTAAAAGGTGGATTAAGTCGTATAAGTCTCCAGCAGTTCCAGGTACCAAATGCATAGCCAGTCCCTGCAATAGTCCAAAACAGTGGGCTCTAAAATTTATGCCCAAAAGAAAATAAATCTTTTACCAAAATAGCTTATTACCATACTTTGTTATTGAGCCGACTCGATAGCAAATGATGGATATAATGATTTACAAAAACAGATGTGTTTGTCTAGTAGGCAGTGTTGTTGATTCACTTAGTAACTTCATGAGCGACTACATAGAACAGACTGTAACCTCAGCTATTTTAAGACGTAATAGAGTTATTAGAATGAGGACAAAGGGGAGGGTTGAGAATAGTACTTGAAATTGATGAAAAGTACATTAACCCCAGAAAGACGACGTGTTAAAGTGATGTAACCATTATGAAGCACCAAAATAGCCTCTTGACCCACATACTGTTATTAATGAGTCAACAAACTGATTCTGTTTACTGCACAATACATAACCAAACAAGACATTAAATGGAGCAATGGATTAATTTTTTTAATGTCTCAACCCACTTGATCAATGGAAATATTTAATAACACATATTCAGCACCAGAAATAATGTGCAGCTTCTGTATGGCATTTTTCGCATGGCTGTTGGTTGGCAGTGTGAGCGCAATCTATTACAAATATTTGGAGCGCCCCAGCTGCTGGAGGTTGTAGTGGTTGGCAGGCAGCCACATTCCAGAAAAAAAGCAGAATTATATAATGCTGAGTACCTTGTCCCCATGTCAACATTGTACAATTGCCAAGCTCCTGGTAAAAATGTAGAGTCCATGTTATTAGGAAATTAGTAATAGGTCGATTAATTTGGGTTGAAATGTAAAAAGACTACTCTCTCTACTTGTGAAATCTAGTAGTACCAAACAGCATTAAAATGTTGCATTGAAGCCGCATGTTTTCTTCCATTCTCTCTTACACGCTGGCTCTTTATGTGCATACACTGCAGCACTGTGGAGGTGTTTGTGCATGTGTGAGTGTGGGACAGGTTTTTTGTGTGTGTGCACCAGTGATGGAGCGATGATGGTGACTCATCGCTGATATGTGTGTACTGTATATAAGAGAGAGGGTGAGAGACGAGCGGGCTGTATAAAGTGAGCCATAACGCTACTGTGTCCTGCATAAGAATGCTGCAGTCTCAAATAGCAACGCATCCTGCTTGGCTTTTCATCGCAAAACCATCCTTAGTTTTCTAATTAGGTGGATACCATGGAAACAAGTGAAACACAGACAGGTATGATAGAGAAAGAGCCATCAAATAATATCTATTTTTTAAAAGTACATACTTTATCAACTACTGTGTAATAGCGACCTTGGGTTTTGTCTTATTTCCAGCTCAGAGAATTTTTCTTTCCAACTGCACCTCCAGCAGAGACAAGGACAATCAGCTCATTGGAAGTTCAAAAGCGTCACCATCTGCTACTCTCTCTCTGATTGCTATTTATTTATTTCATTTGTGGTGAAAATGAATGGAGAGAAAGATTCCCTGTTTCACACTAATAATGCCCTTGTAATATATGTTCAGTCAATAAGAAAAACAACAACAATGAAAATGGTTGGCCCAATTGTGTACAATTTCATAGAAGTCCAAAAACAATCAAAATATATAATTCCTTATAATGTCTCCGTTATCAGCTTCTCAAGATGATTGGTCACTTACTTGAAATACTTGTTTTTGGGAGCAAGTTAGGCTTGTGAGAGGCTAATCAACTGGTGAAACATTATTAGCGACAATTGCAAACCACCCTCCATCACAAATCTTTTTTTTTTTTTGTAAAAAGAAATCTATCATACGTTTACTTTTCGATTTAATGTCAGTTCATTTGAGCAGAAAAAAACATCATCAAGGGAATATAATTTGCAATTTTTCCACACAAAACAAAACAGTGATAAAATGTCAGTGACATGCTTTTTGGGGCAAGTGAGGCCAAATATCTGTTGTGTTCAATAGATGTTTGCTCAGAGTTGAGGCCCACAGCCTTCTGGGGAGATATGTCTTAATGCACTCTGATATAAGCTCCTGTGAATATTTTTTTCTTCAACATGTTTTGTACAAAATGTGCCATCAAACAAGCTCAGAATTCACTGGAGCATTGTTGCAAGTCGACATGTGGTGCCTCACTTTCATCATCTTTGAGTCATTACCAGCTCATCATTTTCCCTCTCTAGCCAACTGTCTGATTGAAACCGTCAAACTGTTTTGTACCATTTTCTTTTGGAGGTTCCTCAAAGGAGCCACAAACCAAAGCCGGGAAGGAGAGATCACAGCGAGAGCAGCGAAAGAAAGGCAGCAAATACAGAACAGGAAACCAAAGATCCCTTCAACTGTGAGCACGAAAGGCAGAGAGAGATGGATGAGGTAGTACGTCACACCCAAACACAATTTGCAAGAAGTTATAGTTATGAACAGATAGACGGAAACAGGAAGATTGACAGGAAAGGGTTGAGAAAGTGCTTGGAGACACGGAACATTTGTTTTCTGTAGCCTTCATATTGATGTGGATGTTCTTCTTATCCTGAGGCAGCTCACTTTTATTTGGACGTGTTACTTATTTTGCTTGTTTACCATGCTTTGCCACCTCACAAAATTGGAAGAATATCTATGATACAGTACATCACGATATCCGTGTAATGGAAGAAGTGAAAGTGAAGAGTTTCAGCTGGTGGTGAAAACACAGTATCACACTATGTAATAAAATACATATATAAAAAGAGCCACTTGATTTTAGGTAGAAAAAAGGAACAAACCTAAGAAACAAAATTGAAACTCTAACATTGACATTATTTTTCAGATAGAATTACATACAGTTCAGACATTGATCACACAAGGTGCAAAATGACAAATGGAGGTCGGAAAAAAACCCCATACAGTTTTTCTCAGTCACTTTGGTACATTTCTCAGATCAGAATTAAAATTCTCAAAACTACTTGTTCAATCTTCACATTATTTGATCACATTGTGCATATAAAAAAAGAAGTTTCTCATTTTTTTTTAACAAAGTGCAAATGCCTTGATAGTTGCCTCATCCAAGCAAATGATTATGTACAATACTCTGCGGTCTCCGACATTAACAATTGCTCATGTCATCTTGATCAAAATGTATTATGAAATAAAATAAAAATAATGGATGGATATATTATAATGTATAGTGAATAGTCTCACCCCCCACAACATTTAGGCATTATTTCATCGCGCAAGTCTTAACATGCAAAATAGCCAAACAAGTTGCCATATGTCAAGCATATTTCCATACATTTCTATCAGACTTTTTTGCAAGGTAATTCTTGACTTTCTCTAACAAAAAAAAAAAAAAACGCGTGAAGCATTGGAGCAACCAATGATTAATCCGTTTTCTCAAATAGCTCAAAGATGCATCTCATGAACCATCAACTAGCAAGTATACGGTATATACGGTATATCCGGAGCACAACACAATGTTACAATGTCTGACAATGAAAGGATAAGGGCGGGGTTAACAGCCAGAGAGAAAAAGTAAAGGAAGAGGAGTGAGGCAAAACAGAAGAAGCAGGACAGGCCGAGGACAAATGCGCATTCCTGATCGCATAAGAGCCACACTTGTTCACCATGTTCTCAACCGCATTGCCATTCTTACAGCACTGCATGTATAGTTTCCCTGAAGGAGATTATCTTATGTTTACATTTGTACTTTTTCTTGGGTGCTATTCAATGCTGTCTTTTCCTTTCTGTATCACAATGACATGGTCAAATAATAGTACAAACAGTAAAAGCGTAAATGTGTGTGTTGTCCTGTCTCTTCAGTTCAGTTCAGTTCAGTTTATTTTTGAAAGGGGACAATGCAATTTCATAAAACACATGAAGTACACATGGTTAAAAAAGCCAGAATTAGCCAGAAGGCTAGTTTTCATCTGTCTCTTGCACTCAATCTCCCACATACATTAAGGCAGTGTGCCATGAGCGCTCTTCAGGTGTGCTGTGGGAAATTATAAAATGTTATGTAATTGCTCCAAAAAATCATTTATTTACAAGAAATAATGTATCTTTGTTCATCTATTTATGCCAGTGAGGCATAGTGACAGATTTATTAGATAGCAGGAAGTGCATACAGTAATTAATGTATCCACTTTTGGTGACAGTTTTGTTCGTTGGTGTGCCGTGAGATTTTTCAATTGTAAAATATGTGCCTTGGACCCATAAAGGTTGGAAATCACTGCATTAAGGTAACTTACAATTTAAAATAATTGTCATCAAAACTTTAGCCATAGTTTGAATCAAAACGTCAAATGGTATAGTGACAGCATGTTTGCTAAACTGCTGCTTGTGGTGAAGTGAGCTGTGTTGAGTTGAGTTCACTGCAGCCATACGGTCCTCGTATCTCAAATTTTTGCCTCCAAGTCGAAGCAAAAATCAAGCAAACAACGGTTTGTTATCCTGAAAAACTCATAAGTCGGGTCACAGCACATTGGGCATATGTATGTGTGTATACTTACATATACATATATATTTTCGCTGCTCAAAACATTGCATTGAGGAGAGAATATTGAGAGCCACATCATATTAACATCTGAACTTGCTTGGGTTTCATTGGACAGTATCCATATTTGTTGCCAGTGTATTGCATGCAATATTGTACTGTGAGAGAACATTGTTGTTTTGTCCCACCACAAAGCTCACATACATATGCTTGAATACCAACTCCAGTGCAAAGGATAAATGTGTTTTGCTTTTTATGGTGTGCCCGTGTGTTTCCACCCACTCGGTAGGCAAGCTGGCCTCCTTTCACTTCTTGACAGTTGCAGAGCAACAGAGGCCGCCTGGTCACACAAAGAGTAGAATGATCAAAACCTGTCTGCAAACAACAACAGCACAAGCTTCCTGTTAAGTCGGTACTGCAAGCAAATCTGCACTCATTGCATGGATGCCATGGAAACATTTATAGAGGACAAAGACTCACTCACAGGGCACAAGATGCTGTCTGCCTTCCGCGCATGGATCCTTCTGGTGTGAGCATTAAGATTCTTTTTTCCAGGTGATCAAGTATATCGCTTTTAATCCCTGGAGATTTTCATTCATCTGTTAAAACGACAATAATGCTTGCATGTAATGTTAACGGTAGTTTTCGCATTTAGTTGCTAATTGTGGGAAAAGCCATTAACCAATCAGGTAGAGTTGCACAGTCAAGTTAAGAAGAAACACAAATATAATACATGAAACATTCTTCTTTCCTTTACAAAGCTAATAAAACTAAATGAGTGACAATATGTTTTATTGAAGTTGTAGTTTCCATTGATGTGCAACTGCACGTCATCATACTGTAAGCCGTTTCTATTTCTTTTTATAACATTTTACGCCTTTCATGTACCTGTAGCTAAGGTGAAGAAACAAAAATGCATTACTAAAATGCATTAAGTGCATTATAATGCTGAAGAGTGGAACACAGCATGTGGAATTCAAAACTGAACATAAATGGAAGGACGTACCACTGCAGTACCGCTTTAAATAGGTGGGGAACAAAGATACTACTAAATGAATACTACTAAATTATACTGCCAATAAACCAACAGCAGCCAGTTTCCTAAAATGTGTTGGTTAATTGTTAGTGTAGCATAGAGTCCTGAATTCGGGACACAATTTGATTATATAGGCCTTTCTGATTGTACTGTAACTGATGCTAAGAGCAATGTCTGACTAGTCAGTGACTTCAAATGATGTCAGAAAATCCTATTGATTTAGTAATTCGTCCCTGAGCATCCGAGGGGAGTCACACACAATTTCAATATAAAATATGGCTCATTGGGTGTTCATAGAAGTACACTTTATTTTAAGTATGCGACAACAACAAAATGACATGCAAGTATCCCTATCTCTAAATGATATTATACAAATAATGGTTCTGTAGTTACAAAATATAGAGATATTTAAGACCATATATACATGACATTTACATTACTGTATCCATTGCGTTAATTATGTGTATTACTATATAAACATTTAATAGGTATTCTTTTTAATGTCCATAAGATTATTATTTGCATTATTTGTTATTATTTCATTATTGTTAGGATTATTATCTTTATTTGTACATGTCTATAAGTTACTCCCAAAAAAACAAAGCATGTTGCAGAAGAGAAAACGGGACCATACCTGACGCCACTGTGCCTGAATGGTCAAGGAGCAGAGGCCGATGGGGTGCCGTTTGTAAAGCGGCTCACACTGAAAATAACAGCAACATTTTGTTACATTTAGCTTCACAGTGTTTTAAAAAATGGTGCAAATTTTCTAGAGTTACTTTTTTGCACATTTAGAACAATATTTGTCAACTTTATGGTTAAATCCAAACATTAAATGTTACATCTAAATCTCAAATCTAAATATATATTTACATATTAAATATATATTTAAACATATATCTAAATATGAATCTTAAATAGCAATGTTTTATATATATACATATCTTAAATGTAAATTTGAATATAAATCTGAAAAATAAACATTAAATCAATATATAAATGTTAAATCTATATTGAAATGTTAAATCTATATCTAAATATAAATCTTACATTTAAACGTAAATATTAAAAGTAAATGTTAAATATATATTTAATTAGAATTATTAAATATAAACGTTTGAGGTCAAACTAAATATTTAGCTAATATGCAATTCCACGCAGCCAAGAAACGGAAGTACCAAAATAAAAGCTGTGTGTTTGTCGTGTCAAATAACATAAAAAAAAACATCTTATACAGGGAAATGGACCCTTGAACATAGATGATCACTACCTGAAATAACAAACCAGTTAGGGAAACTTTATTTGACGAGTACTTTGCGTGTTTAGTGTTACTTTTTCAGGGTGTGCTATTTATATATATAATATATTTCCAAGGCTCAATTTCCCTGTATAATTTCCCTGTATAAGATGTTTTTTTCTTTAAAAAGAAAAATGTGTTTATGTTGTTATTTGACCCTAGTGAGGATAAGTGGTACGGAAAATGGATGGGTGGATTTATATTTAACATTTAGTTTGAATATTTATATTGTACGATATGTAAGATTTATACAGTATTAATAGATTTAACATTTATACATATATTTACCATTTAGATTTAATATTTATATATATATATATATATATATATATATATATATATATATATATATATATAACATTTAAATATATATTTAACATTTAGATTTCAGATTTAGGTGTCACATTTAATATTTGGATTTAACTATTAAATTGACAAATATTGCAGAACATATGCAGAAATATGCAGAAAGTAACTCTCGAAAATTCACACCAGTTTTTTTAAACACGTTTTGAAGCTAAAATGTTGCTGTTATTTTTGGCGTGAGCAGCTTTACAAACGACACCCCATAGTATGGGCTGCTGTTTGTAGAGGCCACCTGGCGCTCTGTCCTCGGTAAAGCATGGAGAGTTGGCTATGCAGAGCACAAAGTTCAACAGACTATTTGTACATGGTGCTAACTGGGCTAGCAAGCTAAAACTATATTCCAGCCGCATTTAGATTCCAGTGAGGTAAAACAATGACAGCTTGGAATCTAGCATGGAGCTTTCGCCTGCCCGACACAACTTCTGCATTGTCCACATTGATACATTTAATGCCAAAGGCTTTGTGAGACCTGTGAGCTGTGACACCACTGCAGTTCCCTTTTGACCTGTTAAGGAATTCATTGTTCAATCTCCCTAGAACATGGACACAAGCACAGACACACACAGACGTCTTATTTACCTTGACCACATTCATATTTAGTAGTCTAATTAAGCAGTGCTTCTTGGTACCATCAGAGGTTTGGCATCAAACATTGTAAACATTCTTTTTGTTTTGTGTTGTGTAAGACAACTGAGCTTCCTCTTGTTGTTAAATCATTCTGTGTAGGTGTACACAAACACTACCGAGTTGTGTAACCTCACAGCATGAAAAATAGGTCTCTTTCCGTCCACCCCTACACACACACACACACACACACACGCACACACTGTTATCTGTCACTATCTCACACTCAGCTACCCACTCTCTGTTGCTTTTATTGTCTCCTCCCCTGTGTCTTTTATCTCCTTCACATCCCTACTTGTGCCCGCATCATCATTTATTTCTAAATTTATGAAATGATGCAGTTTTTGCTCTTCCTCCTCTGGCGGGCATGGAGCTGGCCATGAATGGGTCCGTGCAGAGGTCCGTGGTGGCCGCCCATTGCAGAGGGGCTGTAGCGATGGCGTAGCTCCTCGTTGTTGATGTAGCACAGCTGCACGGGCCGAGGGATGGGTTCCCCCATGAAGTAGCCCTCGTTTTCCTCCGATTCAGAGGAAGAGGAGCAGCTGGAGCACCATGGGTCGGCGGCTTGCATGTGCCCATCGTGCCAGCGTGGCCCACCCAACCCAACAGGCTGCCAGCCAGCATTTTGCAGGGTGAGATCAGAAGTGGTGCGGGGACACGGCCGATGGGGTTGCTGTCGGCATCCGCCTGGCTCCGGCCCAAACAACTCCCTAGCAGCGTGACCAGAAGGGAGGCGATCGTAATCCTCCTGGACACGATGGTAGGGCAGCTCCACCATTTGAGTAGGTCGGTCAGTTACCAGGTGCAGCGCGTTGTCAGAGCGAGAACGACGGGAGCGTTTGTGGTGGCGCGCGCTGCGGTGTTGCCCGCTTCCCCGATGGTGTTTGCGATGTCTCGGTTGAGGCTGTTGATTCTGGGATGAGAGTTCCTGCCCGTTTATGAGTCGGCGGGGTATTCTGTCACTCATGGGAGCCATCCGCAAGTTGCCACTGCTTCCCATAACCCCAACATGACCTTTGCTCTCGAAACCCAGTGGCCGTGGGCCATCCCAGTACTGCAGTGGGTAGCCCACGCTGTGTGGGGTGTACATGTTGTTGTTAAAGGGACGAGAAGAGGACAGAGACTCTGTACTATGGAACTGGACTGAAGAGCTAAGCGTTCCCATGTTGCTCTTTTCTGACACGTTTACACCTGAATCCTTGCTCAGGTCAGGCATGGAGAACCTGGACAAATTCTCCTGACGCTTGCTGACCCCATCCAGAGATTTGCCTGTTTAAATGATAAAGCACATTTCACATTTACATACCATTTGGACTGATGACAGAATGCACTCGCTGTAGATGCAAAATCTTTACCTGTAGCATTCGACACAGTGAGGGAGTCCACGGAGCCACGAGGTGTCTGTTCCACTGGAGTCAGAGGCTCATTGAAGCTCATGGCATTGATGGGGTTTCTTCTGGTTAGTGGGGGCCTCCCGTCTCTCTGGAATCCATGCAGGCTAACGCTCCTTTTGTCAGAAAATCCTTGGTTCTGGCTTGACATTTCGTTGAAACTCATTTGGGTGCGTAACTTGTTGGGCCGGAACTCATCCTGGCTATGGTGCATCCAGTTATCATTAAAGGAGTGACCCCTCAGGGCAGCCATTGGTGTCCTGTTTGCTTTGCCTTGTTCTTTTCCCCAGGAATCAGGCCGCTTTCCTGGGTTGACGGGACTCTGGGCTGGAGGATGCACATTTGAGTTGGGATTGTAGCCCTGCCTAGCATTACACTGACCCAAAAGATGAATAGATGGGGGCGTGGGAGAAGATTCTCGCTGGGGACCCTCAAAGGCAGCAGGGACGTAAGGGTCATCTCGGCTCATCCACACCTGGTTAAGGCTCGGAGCGCGACTTGGAGTGCGGCTTGGAGTGCGGCTGGGAGTGCGGTTAGGTGTTCTGCTCGGGGTCTGGCTGGCTGATACACTTAAACGGTCCATCTGAACAGTCAGTGGATCAATTTCAGCTGACAGACGGTCAGACATGGGGTGAGGAGCTGATTGGCGGGCCTCAACACTCCTTCGCTCCTGCTCAGCATTCCTGCGCTCCTTTTTACCAATCTTGGTGCTGTGGCGAGACTCACGGGATCGGGCGCTCTGGAATGCAGAGTCTGACGAATCGGACTCATCTGGATCCTGATTCGAACAACAAAACGATCAGCAACTGCGAATAAATCTGACTCTCGAAAGCTGTGATTCCCAACCACATTAGTGTGCTGTGTGAATCATCAGGTGTGCTGCGGAAAATTATCCAATTTCAATTCTTTTTTACATTTCATTTTTCACAATTATTATCCGGTGGAACAGTGGACAACTGGTTGGCACATCTGCCTCACAGTTCTGAGGACCCGGCTTCAAATCCAGCCCCACGTGTGTGGAGTTTGCATGTTCTCCTCTTGCCTGTGTGGGTTTTCTCCGGCTACTCCGGTTTCCTCCCACATCCCAAAAACATGCATGGTAGGTGAATTGAAGACTCTAAATTTCCCGAAGGTGTGAATGTGAGTGCGAATGGTTGTTTGTTTATATGTGCCCTGTGATTGGCTGGCGACCAGTTCAGGGTGTACCCCGTCTCTTGCCCAAAGTCAGCTGGGATAGGCTCCAGCACACCTGGGACCCTAAGTGAGGATAAGCGGTATGGAAAATGGACGGAAATGGATGGACAATTATTATCCATTTACAACAAATTAGTTATCTTTGCTCATCTATCTACTGGGTATCAGTGACATCAGAATCATCTTTATTTGCCAAGTATGGCCAAAAAACACACAAGGAATTTGTCTCCGGTAGTTGGAGCCGCTCAAGTACGACAACAGACAATCAATTGAAAGAGAACACTTTTGAGACATAAAGACTTTGACAAAAACAGTCACTGAGCAATAAAGGGTTGCTATTTATTTCCTGTAATGCCGGTACATAATTTATTTTTTTTTTGACAATTGTGCAAAAAAATGCAGAGTCCTCTAGCACTTAGAGCAGTTCGAAAGACTAATATTGCAATAGTCCGGTGCAATGACCATTGTGCAAAGGGCGCCGAGACTTCAAGCGGGTAGTGTGATAATCTGGGACAATGTTGATTGTGCAAATGTTGCAGATACTCAGGTTGAAATTGGATAATTTTTATGCAGCACACCTGATACACAGTATGTATGCAGACATACAGTATATTATCAGGCAGAACAACCTGTATATACAATTATTGCTATTTATACAACAGAATGATAGCTTTGTACATTTGTGAGAAAATTTAGATCATCATTATTTCAGTAAATTATATACTTTTTGTGATATTTAAGTTTGGTGGGGTGCCGTGAAATTTTAAAAGATTGTCTTGCTCAGTAAGGTTTGAGAAACACTGCACTGGAGTCATCTGGTATCAATTTGTAAATGACTATAATTACCTGTCCAGCACTACAGGAGCGTGAGCAGAAGATCTGTCCCTGCTTTGGAAGGAAGGGACGGCCGAGTAGAGAACGTTTGCAATGAGCGCAACAAAAACATTCTTCAGTCGCGTGCCAGTGCTGTCCATCATATGTCATCTGGCCTTGGTCAATGCCTTTAGTAATAACACACAACGGATAACAATAGAAGTTCAAGCTTCAAAGTCTTACAATAGTAATTAGGATGGCAGCGATGAATGTTAATGAAAATTAAGTAATTATTCAAATGAATCTGACTTTTTTGTGTCTCTACAAGAGAAACGTCTGTGATCTCTCAGCTTATAACAAAGTACAAATACATGTCTCCAGCTTTGCTGCTGATCTCAATGAAGTAATAATCTTTCACAGATCCCATCTGGATACAAGATGGGGTCCTACTTCATAACCATCTAAAGCTCACTGTACTGACTCTACCTCAACACAGCTGTGGTATAGCAGTCCAGGGCCTATGTCATGCAGTCTTGAAATCAATGTCTTTTGGTGGTTTTCTCTGGTGTGAGTTTAAAATAATAATCATGTCTTGGTAACAGGTCAGGTTATTTGAAACACATTTTGCTTACCTATATGTTCTCCACATGCATCACAGTACTCTGCATAAAGAGACTCGAAGCAGTTGCAGCAGTGCGGCTGTCCATCCTTCATGATGTAACGCTGGCCCCCGAGGGTGGTCTCGCACTCGTAGCAGCAGAAGTGCTTCATGTGCCAGTGTCTGCCCTCCGCCTCAGTGCACTCATCAGCAAAGATGATCTGCGTGAACAAAACGTTAAATTTTATTCAAATATCATTTGGAACCCCAGGGAAACATTGTTGTTAGCACTCCTTCTTTACATTAAACAACAAAAAAAAATTAAAAATTAAAATCCATACGTAAATGCTTTCTACAACTAGTGCCTATCCCTGTTAACTTCAGATGAGAGGCGAGGTACACCTACAGCTGGTCACCAGCCAATCACAGGGCATATCTGACAAGTGAAAATGCAAAACCAGACAAGCACCATTTAGATTAAAAGACTATGACTGCTTATTTAAGTACCATTTAATGTTGCATTTCCTAACCCCGCCAAACCAAAAAAATCCAATCTGTCGACAGTAAAGGTTTGATTTCAGAAATTGACAAGTGCTATACAGATTTCTACTGCAGATATGTTCATCACCATTGAAGCCGAGCCCTTATGTATTTCCATCATTACAAACTTGTCACTCTTAACGTACATCTTCAAATATGTCTGCGCCTTTTATTTGTCGTTAACTCGCTGTTATTGTAGCTTCAATTGTGCTTTAAAGTGAGTGTATTTATGATTATTGTGTGAAAAAGTCCAAGGAATATGATGTCATGAAACTGATCGGTGAGATTCCTGTTAGTGATCAGGTCCACAGAAGCCTCTGCCGATGTTGCTCGCAACCAAGTTGGTTGACCAGATCTCGAGGATAGCAGCAACGAAGAAGCGAAGTGACTCTGTCCAAGCAAGACTACAATTAAGGGTTAAAATTAAATTAAATTAAATTGAATAATTACTTAGGTAAGGGTTAGTCACTGATGGTGTAGTGGGACACTCGCCTGACTCTGGTGCGGGAAGCGTGGGTTCAGTTCCCACTCAGTGACGGTGTGAATGTGAGTGCGAATGGTTGTCCGTGTCTATATGTGCCTGCGACTGACTGGTGACCAGTTCAGGGTGTAGTCCGCCTTTCGCCCGAAGTCCGAGCTATCATTGGGCAGGAGACGCGGTACACCCAGAACTGGTTGCAGCCAATCGCAGGGCACATACAAACAAACAACCATTCCACTCACATTCACACCTACGGGCAATTTAGAGTCATCAATTAACCTACCATGCATGTTTTTTGGGATGTGGGAGGAAACCGGAGTGCCCGGAGAAAACCCACGCAGGCACGGGGAGAACATGCAAACTCCACACAGGCGGGGACGGGGGGTTGAACCCCGGTCCTCAGAACTGTGAGGCAGACGCTCTAACCAGTCGGCCAGGACTTTTCTGTTTTTGAAGAAAATTATTTTCTTGGAGTTGTCTGGTTTTGTGTTGAAATTGTATCAGACATCTTGAAGGACATTTTAAATAAAAGCATTATTTTCTTTCTAAATTAGCCTCTTAAATAATTGCTTAATTTATATCTTAGAACACCCCAAATATTATTTTTATTAGCTTTAACCTGAAACCAGGAATAAAGAAACAAATTTTACTTAATTCACCCCAAAAAAATGGAGAGGTCTGATTTGACATTTGAATTCTTCATATAGACAAACAAGCATTCACACTCACATTCTAGACTCTTTAATGAACCTAATAAGATGAATGTTTTTGGAATATGAAAGAAGACCGAAGCACCTGCAGGAAACCCACTTAAGCGCAGGGAGAATATGCAATCCCCACAGAGGAAGACTGGAGCCCAGATTAAAAAACCCACCCTCAGAACTTGAGGCAAATGTGCTAACCACTCGCCGCCCTGAGTATAAAATGAGTGTTATTATTATTACAAGACTTTAATTAGTGAAAAGGGATGTCGACAATTTGTTGTCGTGACTTGCCTGCTTGCCTCACATACGGTACATAAAAACACAAGCAGATTTTCTGAACAGAACATGAACACTGTGCCATCTATTCACACCAGACCAGTTCCAACCAGTTCCAAGTGTCTGAGCTTGCGAGCATTCAGCCATTTCCAACAGCGAAGGGCACCAGGCCCGGAGAGGCGCACCTCATCACAGGCACAGCAGCGGGGCTTCAGCCTCTCGGCATGATGCCGGCCACAGTAGAGCTTGCCATCCTGGTGGAAGTAGATGAGATCCACCAACATTTCCTCACACATGCAGCAGACAAAGCAATTTGGGTGCCACCATTTTCCATGAACTGCCCTGGCGGCAAACAGCACAATGTCGCCTCCCTTTATCGGACCACCGCACTGTTAGGGACGAAAGGGGGGAAGCAAAAGTTTACACAACTTCATGACAAAAAGTGAGGAAAAAAATAAGAATATGTAATACTTGTCAAGAATTTAGGCTCTTGGTACTTTCATCATGGCCGTATCGATATACTAATTTGGCGTTGGTTTCCTTAAATTTAGTATTACCCAACAAATAAGAACTGGTCCCTTTCAACTGTTTTGGATCGCTTACTTCAATTACTGTGTGTCACATGACAAGAAAACTTGAGACTTGAAGTCAATTGTGGGACTTCGGCACTGCCAGAATTGTTGTGGGGAGTGGGGAAGTGGTGTGGCGTTATTTAACACCACTTGAGAAAGTTAGGGCAAGTTGCCAAGTGTGTGACTCAACAGTTTTACACAGCAGCAACACAAGCATTTTCTTCAAACTTTATAGCATTTGTAAGAGTGCAATTATGCATTCAGGAGTCTGAACACTTGATTGAGCCAGGTATAAAAATCTTTATTTAAAAAGCTTATTAAAAGCTGAACAGTTTCGTTTACTTTTTGTTTTATTCGTTATTATAATGCTACTTTGATATAAATGTCCAGTTAATGTCATGCGACAAGTGTTATAATATTTGAACTGAAAAAAAGAAAGAAAGAAATGATCAGCATCGGTATCGGTATGCATAATACTGCAAGAAAAAGTATCTTATCAGATCAAAAATATCTTTTTCTTTTCGAATGAAAAAAAAAATAATCACCCATCCCTAACGTTCACTTATCTATTGAAAGGTCAAAAAGCAAGCCCAAAGATATTTTTGAATGGAGTGCATACAGAAAAAAAGACATTGTTCCTGAAGTATATTGTTGTACAGTAAATGAGATCACGTTCATAGTAAGCCTTTTTGAGTCTTCATACCTTATCACAGATGGCCCCATTAATGGTTAAGGGGAAAGGACGCACGTTGCCTCTGCCCAGGTTGTCCTTCTTGCGCTGGTTGCTGAACAGCTTCAACTCTCTTTTCTCTTCCTCATCCAAAGAGTTACAATAACGAACCTGAACAACACAGTTCAAAAATAAGTGGCTGCTACGAACGTATTAAAGCCACCCAATTCTTTTGGACTACAGTAATCTCTTGTTTATGGCGGGGGTTAGGTTCGGGACAAGCCCCCCCAGTTACGAATATGACCACGATATTGCAAGGGAACACTATACACAACATCATGTCGACAACAATACAGTACATCGTTTACATAGAATACAAAGGATTTTGCTGATACACTTGCAAATGCTTTACCTCATTGTCATGTGGGGGCAGCTGATGAAGCAGTTGTTTGATGCGATATTTCTCCCCTGGGCTGTTAATGTATGGAACCTTCTCTTCAGGAAAAGAGTTGTAATATTGATGCACCTGATACAGACAAGAGGTTGTGTATTATTTCCAGGAAATGTATATTAGTTCTAAATGATACAATTGTAAGAAGGGCCAAAAGAAGTTCATTAAATACGCATACTTTCTGGATTATCATTTCATGCCTAGGCTATTTTTACTATGATGATTAAGAAAATGGAGTCAAAGTACATTTGTACAAACCCCCTGCTGCTACTATTGACACAAAATTCAGGAAGCTATTAATGAAATGTAAGTTGGTAACAAATGTGAATTAACATGAGTAAAGTGTTGGTTTTAAGGTTATTTAAATGCGCTTTAAAATTTTCTCACCGTATAACCTTCAGCACTTGCCTAAATACAGTATACTCCATGTATTTAATCTATCATCCGCCCGTTTCTATACCGCTTAGTCTGTTCAGGGTTGCAGGAAGCTGGAGCCTGTCCCAGCTGAATCCACTCTGGACTGGTCGCTACTTAATCACCGGGCACATTTACAGAAGGACAATAATTCATATTGTCACTGAGTGGGAATTGAACCAACACTGCCTGCAAGACAGGCCCAAAAAATGTTTAACAAATATGAATAAGCCAAAGAATCAAAAGTCACGTTTGGGATTTAAAAAAAAAAAAAAAAAATCTTTATCTTTTTCTGCATATCATTTATGACCAAATTCAATATTTACTACTGTGGTTGGACATGTTACAGTAGTAACCAAAAATGTTACAATAAAATCCATCAATTGTAATTTATTCCCATAGAAAGTGTCGGAGTGAGCATTTCCAAAACCCCTTAGACAAACCTCACTCATAGTTAAACAAAACCTGTTTATCAAATGTCACAACTGATGAAAGCAACAGGTGCTGTATCTTCTTCCCCTGCAATCAATGAAATGAGCTTGGTCATGCATACAATTAAAAGGAATTTAAACTGCAAATGAGCCCATTGTGGAGCCTGAACGCATAAACCCATTAACACACATTTTAAATTAAATGTATCCAAACATTCATTGACTTCAATGACTTTCCTTCCTTTGGGTTTCATTGTGAAAGGCTACTTTAACAGACAGAATCACACTGAAACTAGGAATCATCAGTTCATTTCTGAAGTGATGTGTTTCTCTCATATTCTGATACAAATTGTGCAGTTGCTTCTCAGGGAAATTGCTTTTTCAGAAGAACGATCCAGACAGCATTTGTTCAATGCATCACATTTTAACATTCGACCACGCTTGTCACTTTGCCTGAATGTGAACTTAGTTCCTGCACAGTGTCATCTTTAACATTGGCCGCTAAAAAATGTCTTTCCAATTATTCTTCCACGATTAACCGGGCAGCTTTGTTGCAGTGATTTCTTTGACCCCACCCCACCGCACCCCTGTCACAACCCCCACTAAGACTCTTAAAGCACGATGAAGGGAATCAGTGAATTAACCATCTTAGTGCTATTGGCAAAATGCCACGGATCGCCCAAATAATTAAATTCCTCTTCCTGATTTAGTTACATTTTTTACAGTCTGGCTCCGGCACAGAAACACATTAGCTAATGGAGCATGCAGGAGTGGTGGGTGGCACAGGGGTGTCAAATGTGAGATGAAAATTTCATTTGAGTTGAAGATGTGTGAGGAGAAAATCAGACCGTGTACCTGCTCTGGACTGAGGCCCGGGGGAACCCAGGCGTATTCCTCCAGAGCGCAACCGGAATCATCATCAGAGGTCGAGTTCCTCTGGAAGTCGTACATCAGCTTGGTGATGGTCTTCTCCATCTCCAGAGACATGGCTGTCACAACATGCTCTGTTGCACACGTTGCTCAGACACCTGTTACAGAAAAAAATCAAACAAGCAAAAAGGAAATCAAAAGTATGAAAACAAAAAAGGAGAGACTATGGCAGTGCTTGAGTGTTTATCGTCTCTTCTCGGTTTACATGGTAACATGTGGACCGCACAGATTTAATGACAAATATTAAATGCACCAAAATGTTTGTAGAGCCTGCCAAATTGTGCTGCCAAGTCTACAGATGTCCACTAACACAAAGGAGGCTTTTGCATTTTTTACATTAGATGCACAGATCAAAAGTGCTGGCACGGATGCAGTGGTTGGCCAACAAAGAAGAGAGAAGATGACACCGGCAAGACATTTTATGCTACGAGACCTTCGAATGTGAAAAAATAGATACAAACCATTATAACTACGACAAAGAAGGGTGAGGCAGGATCACGTGATTGCAATCATCATGACAGCTTCATCATGAGACCCTAATGTGCTGAGAGATATCATCAGGGGCGCCATAGAAAATTCTCCAATTTCACTTAATTTGTCCAAAAACTAAAATAAAATAAATGTATTAATTGCAAATATAGCTTTGTTGATCTATCTATGCTAGCGACATATAGTGACGGGCAGAAAAATGAATGCTTTTCCATTAGATGGCAGAAGGTGCACTAAACCTAATAAAGGATGGCTTCCTGTGAGTATATCATTTTTGTGTTCAACTAAACTAAATGAGTCCATTTGTGAGTAAATTGAGATGCGATCAATATTATTTTAGTCTACATACATTTGAGACCTTTTTGTTGGGTGTGAGCAGTGAGAGTGTTTTAATGTAAAATGGGTGCCTTGGCTCAAAAAGGTTGGGAAACAAGACTACTGAGATGGAATTCACATTTTACTGAACAATGTGCCTCTTCAATATCACAGGCTGAGTAGTGCACTCCATTTTGCCTCACATTTTTGGTTCTAATCTCGACTCCAGCCTTCCTGTGCAGGGTTTGCATTTTCTTCGTGTAGTACGGCTTCCCTCCACATTCTAAAAATGTGTATGTTAAGTTAACTGCATTTTTACAGAGCTGTGAATGATTGTTTGGCTATATGCGCAATTGCCCGGTGACCAGTTGAGGGTACCTTTTGCCAAAGTAAGGTGGGATAGGTTTCAGTGAATGAATCAGAACTACACAATGCAATTTGTACAGAAATTGTGTGTGAATGCTGAAAAGCTGAGGATGAACTGAAATGCTGTGGAATAAATTGTGAAATTATGTGGAATGATATAGGATGATATGGAATGATGACATAATGTGAAATATATCGTAATTTGGAATTTGATTTGGACAATTTTGGGAATGAGACTAGTTTCCAAGATGAACTTTTAATGAGCAGAACATTTTGAAGTTGGAATGGCTTTCATTTGGTCAAGGAATGTGGAAGTTGGAGGTAAATATATAACATTTTATTTGGAAAAATGGAATAGTTCCCAAGATACTATAGCTCGAATGAGCTGAATATTTTGAAGTTGGTATGGTTGGAGTCATTCAAGAAATGCTGTGGAAAGGGGAGGGAATAATTTGAAGTGTCTCTCAATTTGAAATTTTATTTGGGAAATAGGGGAGTGGGAATCGTTCAGAAGATGTTTTGCGAACGAGCTCAAAGGTGGAATGGTTTGAGTCAGTCAAGAAATGTGGAGGGAGGATAGAATAATGTTTGTGGAATGCTGGGACACTTGGGAATTTATAGCATATGAATAAATAATACCCTGGGCTACGCAGATTTTTTGAATCTTTGGAATATGGAAGTGGTTAAGTGCCAAAAATGTGAGGAGAATAATACAAAAGCATATAACATAAACAGGTGCAGTATAATAAAAAAATATCAACCAAAACAACATACAGTGTGTTTGCCTCCGCCGATGAGTTAATGTTCTTTGTTGTGTGCGTTTGTATGCTAGCAAGAGTTCACATGCAAAATCCCCACTCCAGTACAGCAATTTCCATGGTTAGCGGAGAGATCATTATTAGTTCAGAATTAGTTTTCGCTGTTGTTAACAGTTTCTCCTTGGTGGCGTGCAGGGTATTGGAGGGCAATCAACAAGAACGAGTCTTCCATCACAGACAAAAATAAGCGACCCTGACTCTGACATTTGTGCTTCACAAATGCTTAAACTCTGAAGTAGGTCTTCTGTGGTCGTTTTTTTGGAGAGTAGCTAAATCCAGGTTATGCAGTATAGCGCAGAACATTAGACATTAAACAGCAGTCAAAGCATTCACACACACAGTTATTCCACAAATGTGACAGCAGATAATTCCACGTGAAGAGCAAGTCTGTCTTGCCCCTGTCCAAGCAAAGCTGAGAAGTGTTTATCCCCCTAACATGGATGCTGCTCATTTCTTTGTCAGGGAAGATGGCAGGTTTGCAACCTTGAGCCCGAGGCTGTTCTTCTTTAGTGCAATGAGAGTGGGCCCACTGGCAAACCTACTGTTTGTTTGGCAGCTCAAAAGTGACTACAATTGCCAAAATGCAACTCGGATCACTGAGAGGTTGAGGAACAGAACCAAATTAATGTTTTAACACGTTTACTTTCAACAGACCTTTACCTCCACTTTGTCTGAGCTTGTTTCGGTAAACTGAAACAAATATTAGCTTTCACATACAAATGTTTTTCTAAGTAATTGTTGTAAATGTAGCCTACAAATGCCACCTAAATTACCTTTGGTCAGCAAATAATGTTGTTGTGTCATCAACAAAGAAGCTGACTATTCCGCAGCTGCTGTTGGTTTTAAACATCTTTCAGACAAGTACGCAATGTTTTGTTTGTTGTCATGAATTACATTTGGTGTTGGAAAGCTACTTTTGCTGGAGATTTGCTAGTTGTCTTCATAAGCTTCCATTATGTGTGCTAGGCCAGGCTTAACGCAAAACTTATTTTTTTAGGAACAGGCGAATCCTTTTCCTAAATGCCGCATTCTCGGGAAGTACAAAATTTCAGGCCTCTAACATGGCAACACATACTGACATCAAATTACATTTCCTGTTATTGGGGCAAATTCATCTTCATTGAAATCTGGTCAGAAAAATATTCGATTTGTTTAACGCATAGCTACCAATTAGATTCCCACAGAGCAACTATTAGCGTTACAGTACCTCTATTCAGGCACGTGCACACATAGCCACTAGGAGTTGTCAACTACTTGCCTTTTTGCCCTACAGTTGAAAAAGTGACCTTTTTTTTCTGCAGCCCATTTGTATTTTTTAATAACAGAACTGACCAAAAGTCTGTTCTGTGTAGGAAAATGCACCTTACGCAAAAAGACATTCTTTATCCCAGCATTTATACTTCAAGTTAAGTTTTGCAAATTAGTAATAATTTTGCTAAATAATTAATATTATCGGCAGCACAGTGGGGGACTGTTTAGCACATCTGCCTCACAGTTCTGAGGACCCGGGTTCAAATCTGGCCTCGCCTGTGTGTAGTTTGCATGTTCTCCGCATGCTTGCGTGGGTTTTTTCCGGGTACTCCGGTTTCCTCCCACATCCCAAAAACATGCATGGTAGGTTAATTGAAGACTCAAAATTGCCCGTAGGTGTGAATGTGAGTGCGAATGGTTGTTTGTTTATATGTGCCCTGTGATTGGCCGGCGACCAGTTCAGGGTGCACCCCACCGCTCGCCTTTAGATAGGCTCCAGCACGCCTGCGACCCTAGTGAGGATAAGCGGTACGGAAAATGAATGAATGAGTTAATATTATCAACTAATATAAAGTGGATATAAAAAGTCCACACTCCTCTAGATCAGCATAACTTTTGTATATCACATAAACAGGGGTGAACAGGGGTGTGTACTCTTTTTATATCCATTGTAGCTTCCCTTCACCTCCTTTTTAATGGTTGTATTATTGACTGTGTTGAAATAAATAAATACATAAGTTAAATAAATACTAATGATATTTCTTACTTGTATGAATACATTTGGTGATGGGTGCCCTTTTTTGGCTTGAGCACCTCCTCCCAAAACGTTTATGCACGTGCCTGCCTCTATTGATCGATAACATGCTCAACAGCAGTCATATTATTTTGTTTATTTTATAGTTTGCCCGAAAAGCTTCGAGGCTTGACATTGTTCACACAAAGTGGGATTTGTCCTACTTCTCATTTTTCTGGAATGCAGCATTCTTATTTTTATAAAACATGTTTATCACGCCATTCTTTTAAAAAACTAATCCTCTTTCACAGTGGCCATCCTAAAGGGATAAAGCGTTTAACAAAGCACTTTAATCACTGTATTGAGTGAACCTTGAGTCTTATTTGGGGAGAGCATCTCTACTAGATCAATCAAATAATAAAAAAGCATGACAATAAATCTAAAAAAAACCAAGATCATTTCTTTGTCAGGGAAAGTAAAACAGAATATATGTGCATGAATGAGAGCGGTGGTGGGGGAAGAATGAGGCTACAGGGAGAAGAGATGGCAAGGGTAGAGGACTTGAAATACTTGGGGTCAACCGTCCAGAGCAATGGTGAGTGTGGTCAGGAAGTGAAGAAATGGGTCCAAGCAGGTTGGAACGGGTGGAGGAAGGTGTCAGGTGTGTTATGTGACAGAAGAGTCTCTGCTAGGATGAAGGGCAAAGTTTATAAAACAGTGGTGAGGCCAGCCATGATGTACGGATTAGAGACAGTGGCACTGAAGAGACAGCAGGAAGCAGAGCTGGAGGTGGCGGAAATGAACATGTTGAGGTTCGCTCTCGGAGTGACCTGGTTGGATAAAATTAGAAATGAGCTCATCAGAGGGACAGCCAAGGTTCGATGTTTTGCAGACAAAGTTAGAGAGAGCAGACTTCGATGGTTTGGACACATCCAGAGGAGAAATAGTGAGTATATTGGTAGAAGGATGATGAGGATGGAGCTGCCAGGCAAGAGAGCTAGAGGAAGACCAAAGAGAAGGTTGATGGATGTCGTGAGGGAAGACATGATGGCAGTTGGTGTTCGAGAGGAGGATGCAGGAGATAGGCTCTCATGGAAAAGGATGACGCGCTGTGGCGACC
Organism: Phyllopteryx taeniolatus; assembly: GCF_024500385.1. NCBI lineage: Eukaryota > Metazoa > Chordata > Actinopteri > Syngnathiformes > Syngnathidae > Phyllopteryx > Phyllopteryx taeniolatus. Next base: position 19,766,499 of record NC_084502.1, on the reverse strand, counting down.
CCTAACGGGACAAGCCGAAAGGAAAAGAAGATTTCTTTGTCAGGGAAGATGGCAGGTTTGCAACCTTGAGAAATTTACAGCAACAACAAAACATTAAGAGACCATAAAAACACTGGACCTTTTTTGTATTTTGACCATTTTTTGTCTTCTGTAGAAAATGCTGTAAATGACAAAGTGTGCTCATTTGGAATGGCAGGGAATAGGTCAGAATATACGAATGGTTTCTTGTGAATTTCCTCCCTTTGGCTTTTTTTTACTTAAAGTTGATTTCCATGTTTCCTGTTCAAACACATGAGTGAGACGCAAAGTTTGTCAGCGAGCATCTAAACCGCACTTCAGATTGTGCAATCCCTCACTAACTGGGTCAAGGAGGCCTTTTTCTGTTTTTGTTTTGTTTTATTTCATTATTTATGATTATATCATTATTATTTGAATGATTGTCTTTTATGTTTCATGTACAGAATTTTTATTACAGCTGTGTTTGTTGTTAAAGTGTTATATATACAACCCCAATTCCAATGAAGTTGGGACGTTGTGTTAAACATCAATAAAAACAGAATACAATGATTTGCAAATTATGTTCAACCGATATTTAATTGAATACACGACAAAGACAAGATATTTAATGTTCAAACTGATAAACCTTATTGTTTTTTTGCAAATAATCATTAACTTAGAATTTTATGGCTGCAACACGTTCCAAACAAGCTGGGACAGGTGGTAAAAAAGATTGAGAAAGTTGAGGAAAGCTCATCAAACACCTGTTTGGAACATCCCACAGGTGAACAGGCTAATTGGGAATAGGTGGGTGCCATGATTGGGTATAACAGGAGCTTCCCTGAATTGCTCAGTCATTCACAAGCAAAGATGGGGCGAGGTTCACCTCTTTGTGAACAAGTGCGTGAGAAAATAGTCAGACAGTTTAATGACAATGTTCCTCAATGTAGAATTGCAAAGAATTTAGGGATTTCATCATCTACGGTCCATAATATCATCAAAAGGTTCAGAGAATCTGGAGAAATCACTGCATGTGAGGGGCAAGGCCGAAAACCAACATTGAATGCCCGTGGCCTTTAATCCCTCAGGCGGCACTGCATCAAAAACCGACATCAAAGGATATCATCACATGGGCACAGGAACACTTCAGAAAAAACAATGTCAGTAAACACAGTTCGGCGCTACAGCCGTAAGTGCAACTGGAAACTCTACTATGCAAATCAAAAGCCATTCATCAACAACACCCAGAAACGCCGCCGGCTTTTCTGGGCCCGAGCTCATCTAAGATGGACTGATGCAAAGTGGAAAAGTGTTCTGTGGTCCGACGAGTCCACATTTCAAATTGTTTTTGGAAATTGGGGATCTTATTTCAGCAAGAACACCAATGCCAAACCACATTCTGCACGTGTTACAACAGCGTGGCTTCGTAGTAAAAGAGTGCAGGTACTAGACTGGCCTGCTTACAGTCCAGACCTGTCTCCCATTGAAAATGTGTGGCGCATCATGAAGCGTAAAATACGACAACGGAGACCCAGGACTGTTGAACAGCTGAAGCTGTACATCAAGCAAGAATGGGAAAGAATTCCACCTACAAAACTTCAACAATTAGTTTCCTCAGTTCCCAAATGTTTATTGAATGTTGTTAAAAGAAAAGGTGATGTAACACAATGGTAAACTGTTCCAGCTTTTTTGGAACGTGTTGCAGCCATAATATTCTAAGTTAATGATTATTTGCTAACAACAATAAAGTTTATCAGTTTGAACATTCAATATCTTGTCTTTGAAGTGTATTCAATTGAATATTGGTTGAACATGATTTGCAAATCATTGTATTCTGTTTTTATTTATGTTTAACACAACGTCCCAACATAGATATATGAAACAAGGATCTCCAGAGATTTCTGTTTGATTCATGACAAGTGAAACTTCTGCCTCTTAAGCTCCACTCATCAACTTTACTACATTAATCATCATTGCAATTAAAAGCAGGAGTCTGAGTCTGGTCTGAGATAACAATTGTTGGCATTATGCACTAGATTCACTCAAATAACAATAACACTTAAAATAACTGAAGCATTGCTACATCTTGAATCACCCGAGAGCTTTCCAATTTGTTTTAATGATTCACTACTGCATTTAGAAAGTTTAGAACCAATAAACCAACAGTGTATGGTTGCACAAATCACAACCAAAACAATCACTTGGTGCTTGTGAACTGTGGGTTTGTGATGCTGAATTAAAATATTCATGTTGTATCAAGTCTTAGTTCGATTACAGTGGTGCCTTGAAACCTCAGTTTATTTCGTTCTGTGACCATACTCGCAACTCAAACCACTCATATCACTCTCAAATCATCCCCACTACTATTGATATAAATGGAAACGTCATTCATCCCTTCCAGCCTCTCCACCTGGATAATATATATATATATATATATATATATATATATATATATATATATATATATATATATATATATATATATATATATATATATATATATATTGCAGTCTCTCAGGACCTGAAGTGGGAGATCAACATCAATTTCATCCTCAAAAAGGCCCAGCAGAGGATGTACTTCCTGCGGCTTCTGAGGAAGCACGGCCTGCCACAGGAGCTGTTGAGCCAGTTCTACACAGCCGTCATCGAATCATTCCTTTGTTCTTCCATCACAGTCTGGTTTGGTGCTGCTACAAAACAGGACAAACTCCGACAGCAACGGACAATAAGAACTTCTGGAAAGATTGTCGGTACTCCCCCACCCACCCTTGAGGACTTGCACGCATGCAAAATCCTTTTGGAACCTCCACATCCTGGTCACCAGCTCTTCCAGCTCCTTCCATCAGGTAGGTGCTACCGATCAATGCAAACTAGAACTACAGACATTCCAACAGCTTCTTCCCTCTTGCCATTAACTTCTTAAACAGTTAACTTACAATTCCATTGCAACATGCTGCCAAATTTGTCTTGAGTTTGTTGTCACAGCTCTGTCGGGCCAATTGTACATTACTCGTGCACTCACTGTAGTAGTCTCGCCATGCTTTACTATTTCTATATCTGTTGTTGACCAATACTGGCCACTCATGTCCCTGAGTAGCATCTGCAACACTTATACAATCGACATTGTCCCAGATTATCGCACTACTAGTCACTTTAAACTGCACATATTTCCTGAAGTCTCTGCGCCCTTTACACAATGGTCATTACACCGGACTGAGTGGGAACTGAACCCACGCTGCCCACACCAAAGTCAGGTGAGTGTACCACTACACCATCAGTGACACTCTCTCTCTCTCTCTCTCTCTCTCTCTCTCTCTCTCTCCCTCTCTCTCTCTCTCTCTCTCTCTCTCCCTCTATATATATATATAATTGTATATATATATATATATATATATATATATATATATATATAAAATGGCTCCTTCTGGTGTGTGTAACTTTACCACCGACAAACGAGGAAGCGTTCCATAACTCCTTTAAGTTGCCTAGTAAGCTGCAGTAATATTAGTCATTTGTCGTAGCGGATAAAGAATACGTCTGTGACTGTTTTTATATTGTCTGTCTACATGTGTTCCTGCACTGTTTGGTGTTCATTAAAGCATTATTACAACACCACATAGATGCTATTCGTTAGCCCGTCTATGGCGTTTCCCATTATAGTTTAGCTTTAAGCGAGCTGAGTTATAGGCAAAGTTATGTGGTTGTTTTAAATACACTTTTTCCGTTGAAAAATTGTTCGCTATCTGCCAAACTGCTGCTTGTGATGAAGTGAGTTAAGTTGACTTTACTGCTGGACAGCGCTCATATCTCAAATTTCTAGTCGTAAACCAGAACAAATAATCTGCTGAAGGACGGATTTGGTGATTAGTTACTGTGATGACCTTGGAGACTTGGTTAGAAAATAAATTGGAATTGAAAAACTGAACTTGGTGGATTACCATTTTGTGATGCTACTGAATAGCGACAATCATTCATTGGCTTATGTGCCAGGGATTGTAAAATAATATAGTTCAAATAGTTAATGATGAGTTTGGGGGAAATCATGTCAACATGAAATAGTAGTTAATAAAAAGGATCAGTTCATTTTAAGGCTCTGCTTAGACCACTGACTGGAGATCACTGCTCATCTAAATTGGACTTTGGTGAGATAGTAGAGATGGTGGATCAGTTGGGGAGAGACACAAAAAGATGAGTTGCCGTAGCAACCAGTTGGTAATTTTGGTATGTGAAGACATGTATGCGTTGACTGAGAGACCAGCAAAAATGCGTCTTCTGTGTCCACACACACTACTGGCATTATTCACTCTAATGAACGATGTACGCGTCAGAAGCGTATCATGTTTTACAGATCATAAATCCCCTTTTCATCTTTAGATTCATCATGATTTGCCTCACCTTCCGTTAGATCCAATCAGCACTGCCTTCATTTACACATAAATTAACGGCAGTTAATCATCATCTTTGAGCCTGAGGGGAGAAGCGATTCATAGGAGATAAGGTATCTTTTTACAGGAAGATGGTGAGATGCTTTGTGCGTTTAAAAAAAATCGACAATAGCTGGAATTTCTGCGAGAGAAAAGGCGTCGGAACGCATTATGGATGTGCATGGAAAAGGAGGGGAGGAAAGTGAAGCAGAGAAACAATGGAGAGAGGCCTGTAGATGCAACGTTATGAGCAACGCTGCTCCCTTTGCACGTGTCATGCTTCACCCACCTCCCTCCCTCCTTCCTCCTCCCATCCTCAAGTGCCTCTGACAGCCTCTGTGTGGGTGTGCATGAAAGAAAGAGATGGAGAGAAAAAGCTCTTATTTATGTAAAAGCTGACATTAGAGGAGGTGCTCAGCTGAAGCACACAACCTCTATTTTACCTCCTCATGGGGAGAGCAGTGCTTCTCCTTAAAATTTGATTTGTAACCTTATCATATAATTAGTCGGATAAATAGTCAAGTGAAGCTACTATATTATTATAAAGGGGTATATTGATCATATACCACTTTATGCTTGAACATGAAGTTATTCAACTTTTCTAACTTTCAAGTTAATGCCTGAGATCCTGACTGCCACACAAAAGAGAATGCAAATCCCACTGACGGGTTATTGGTTGTCAGCTAATTTCATAGCTGCATGTAGGCAATTATTCCATTGTCAACAACTGCTGTGTGTAATTATCATTCCGACACACAGAATTTTATCATGTTGCTCCTGGTGAGGATCCAGTAACATTCAGGATTTATGAATGCTCTCAAATCACTGGCTTTGTTCATGAAACAATTTCTCCCAATGGGATCACAAACACAAAGTCATGATTTTTAGCCATCTCTGGTGGTAATTGCAGGACTCAGATGCACCAGTTTCCAGACCCAGCACATAAAAAAAAAAAAAGAAAAGAAAAAGCATTGTAAGGAGGTTTACATAATTTCTGCTTGCTTCACATTTACTTGAAATGTTTATGCAGTAACAGTGGTTCAGCTGCCCCAAGGACGTTGTTGCAAAACTGTTAAGCATCAAACACTTCAACAACATGCTCCCAGGAGACTACTGTGACTCACAAGTGCATGACGGGACGACGTAGAGAAAGGTCGATTTGTGAAAAATTACAAATTTATGCTGAAACTGAATGAAGGTTGGCGACGCACTTCTGAATTGAATGTTTTCATCGGCCCATTTCATTTTTTACTCATGTATCTTACAATGACAGCACACTATGAATCAAAATCACACTGCAATTTGAAATACTATTGCTCTGTTGTGCAATATTACACAAACAATATGACTCAAAGTTGTAATATTTTAGTTGTGTTATGTACTAAACGACCTGAGAAAAACATTAAAAAGCTCCCTTTCCACTTTTATTAGTCACCTTTATTTGTTTGTTTGTTTTATTTGGATCCCCATTAACTTAAGCATAAGCTGTAAAGCTTCCTGGGGTCCACAATTTACATCGTGACAATACAATATGCAATCCAAAACATTACACACATATATAATAATAGACATGAACAGTTCAACAACTACAACTAATTCAAACAAAATCAAATCAAGACAAAGACATTGCAATTGCTCCAAACGACTCTAAAGACAAGATATTGAGCAAGCCCATGTGATCGTCAAGGTGTTCCGAATTAGCATCAGCTGCTGACGTTTCTGAGGAGATAACATCCTTGAAGTGATTTTTCAAAACTATCCAGAATATTATGTTGTTATTATCATAATTTGGGAGCAAGTTCCATTCCTGCATTGCTCTCTATATGACTGAGTGCTGAGCTGATCTTTACTTTGGGATAAATGAAACAACCTCTCACAGCGTGCCTGCTAGAGTAATGATGTACATCTGTACTAAAGGAGAGCTTTTCATATATATATATATATATATATATAGAAAATCATACGTGTGTATAAAAATCTGTATTTGACATGAAACCATGTGAGATTATCATGCCTTTTTCCCGATATTTGATCTGTACCTACATGAGAAGGCCACACGTGCAGCTTTATCCTGTACCAACTGCAGTTTTTTTGGTATTGCTGAAGGAAATGCAGGAGCAGACTACAAAGCGGTACTCCAGATGAGGGGAAAAAAAACCAAAGCCTGAATTAGTTGTACCACGATTTTTGGCGAGAAGTACTTTGCACACCTTTTGATAAGAGACAAAGTATCTCCCATCTTAATCAATACTTTTTGCACCTGCTTTTCCCAAGACAGTCTACTGTCTATCATGACAGCTAAAAGTTTGACATCATCTACCTGTTTTAATCAAGTCTGGTTTATTCTGAGCTCAACCTACGATTTAGAACATAGGCAATTAGCGGTTCCAACTCCTATGCTAGTTGTTTTTGGAACATTTAACACCAGTCTTTTATTACTTATAAAGTCTAGCACTAACTGTAGGTCTATCTCTAAATTAAAATGGACATTATTAATATTAATATCTGATAGATATATCTTGTTGAATCTTCAGCATACATTGAAATATCTGCTTTTTCTAAAACAGCAAAGGTCATTAGTGAAAATTGTGTACAGGAGTGGGCTTGGCAGCTTCCCTGTGGTACCTCCTGTTTCACCATCTTTACATAGGAAAAACTTCCATTGAAATACATTTTGCCTCTTATCACTTCATAAATAACAATTGGTCCATTGCAATGTAGCTTTAGCAAAAACCATAACATTTCAATTTTTGTAACAGTAACTCATGATCTATGATGTCCTATGCAGCAGAAAAAACCCGCAATATTACTCCTGTTACTTTTTTTTTTCATCCATAGCTTCATCAAGTATCTGAGACAAGGCAGTGGCTGGAGAATGTTTTCTCTATATGCATGCTGAAAATTTGATATTCATTTATTATTTAGGAAATAAGATTGAACTTGCTCATATACTATTCTTTCTATCATCTTCTGCATCAGAGGTAATAAACTCACTGGTGGACTATTTGAACCAGAGAAAGACCTTTTTTTATCTTTAGGTATTGGCACCACTTTAGAAATGTTCCATCCTTGCACACATTTTTATTAAAACATTGCTTAATTATATGCGCTAGCATGAGAGCAATAATAGAAGCAACGGGGTTTAACAATTTACTATCTAGAAAGTCCACCCCTGGTGGCTTATTTTTACAGTTACACAATAAGCAATTCCACTCTGTTGACACTGGCATTCTTGAATTTGAAGTTAAATGTCTTACCTTCCATAATATTTTTTATAATTTTATTAGATATTTTATATATATTAGACTTTACACTGATTTTATCGGGCTGATTGGTATCGGCCGATATTTAGCATTTAATGCTGATCGGCTGATAGGCTTTAATGTCACAATTCACTGATCCGATCAATGACGTCATTGAAAAAAAAAAATCCTGATCGTGTAAAGCCTAATATATATATATATATATATATATATATATATATATATATATAATACACAATATATATATATTTGAAGAGGCTTTTTTGACAACAAAACTGTAAAGTATATATTTTTAGGTAAAAGAACACTGGTTGGCAAACTTTTTACTCCAAGTACCACCTAAAAATACTTACCTTTCTAAACACCACCGTCATGACCACCATTAATTAAAATACAGTAGGCCAAAGTGCAAATCAGAAATGTATTCCTGAAAAGTTATGTTAAATTATTGTAAGCCACTATAAGATGATGCACAGTTTAAGCATCAATACTGAGCTTGGATACTGGAAAAAAAAACCCTGACTTAAATAATGATTTAATTATAATTCACAGTGGATGACTGGTTAGCACATCTGCCTCACAGTTCTGCGGTACTCCAGTTTCCTCCCACATCCCAAAAACAAAAATGCAAAAAATGCAGTAGTGTGTATCACATCCTTTTAGCAGTGTGTGTGAGAGTGTTTCAGTAGTGTATGCTGTTTGAGTTTCAGTAGTGTGTGTGAGACTGTGTCACTAGTTTGTGAGAGTTTTTTAGTAGGGTGTGAGATTGTTTCAGCAGTGGGTGAAAGCTTTTTAGTAGGTTGTTCAAGTGTATTAGTAGTGAGTGTGAGTGTTTCACTGGCGTAGGATTGTTTCAGTTGTGTGTGTGCGAGCATTTCAATGTTGTGAGTAAGTTTCAGTAGTACATATGAGCGAAGAAATTGTAGTAGTGTGTGAGAGCATTTCAGTAGTGTGCGTGTGCGTTCAGTAATATATATGAGTGAAAAACAAATCAGTAGTGTGACACCTTTTAAGAGTGTGTGTGAGCATTTCAGTAGTGCATGAAAGTGTCTCAGTAGAATGTGTATTAGATTTTAAATAGGGTTTGAGAGCCTTTTACTAGTGTGTGTGAGAGAACATTTCTGCAGTGCATGAGTGTTTCAGTTGTGTGTGTGTGTGTGTGTGTGTGTGTGTCTGTTTCAGTAGTGTATGTGAGCGAAAACAAATCTGTAGTATGTCTGAGTGTATTTTAGTAGTGTGGGTGAGAGCGTTTCAGTATGTGCACCATTTTCACAATTGACACTGTTCAAGATTATTGCACTACTATAGTCACTTGAAATTTCTTGAAGTCTCTGCGCCATTTGCACAATTGTCACTGTACCAGACTGCTCTATTAGTCAATTCAAACTGCTATAAATTGCTAGAGGACTCTGCATCATTTTGCACAATTGTCAAAAAAAAAAGCATACCACCTTACTGCTAACCTTTCATTGCTCAGTGACACTCCATACTCTGTTTTAATGTTTTTACGTCGCAAAAGTATTTTCTGTCAAATGGCTGTCTGTTGTCGTACTAGAGCGGCTTCAACTACCGGAGACAAATTCCTTGTGTGTTTCTGACATACTTTGCAAATAAAGATGATTCTGATTCAGTAGGGTACATGCGGAAAAAAAACCTCAGTGCTTTGTGAGAGTATTTCAGTAATGTATACGAGCGGAAAAAAATCAGTGGTGTGTATGAGAGCGTTTCAGTTGTGTGTGAAGAGATAATCATTAATTATGTCCCATACGTTACCTTCATAATTGAATGCTAAATTGTCAACGTTACATTTAGGGTGTTCGACTTTAAAGGTAATGGTAAAATTACAGTACTTTAGTATTTGGAGGTTCCACTGTAAATTGAACAATCAATTTGGGGTGTCCTATCCAATCTTGGAGATCAGAAATTGGTCTTATCTCAGCAAGAAAGACAAATATCCAATATGACGGGATCTAAAATCCCCGATTTTACCACTCTGACACAAGCAGTCCATTCCATGCTCCACTCCAGCACTTCTATCCAACAGCACCCAGACGCCATGAAGATCTCAGCAACAGGTTGCTAAGGTGCTAATATGGTAGCAAGGAGTAAGAGTTATTGATGCTTGCATAAAGCCTTTGACACGCCAGTTTAAATTAACTGTAAAACTAGAGTCACATAAGAAAATAATTACACCAATTGAATGTTCAAATACATCACAGCCTTCGTTTCTTTCATCGTTTTTGTTCATAAAAATTGCTAGCGCAAAGCTAACACACGACAAATGAAAAACACAATTGACGAGGTAATGAAAATTAGCATTGAGCTTGCGGCATGTCTTAAAATAATGAATTTTGGTACACGAACGCTGTACAAGCACACATAAAACAGGCAATATAACAATACTGGCATATATTCTTCAAACTCTGTGAAAAAGGAGTTAGAATCACAATATTCGATCGTGACTTCCTCGACTTTCTCTGTGACTGCAAGTGTTGATCTCATTGCGTGCACCACACTGCCCCTCAGAGGCCAAGACGTGCACAGCAGGGACAGCAATTGACAATAAAACTGAACCCCAGTGGCATCAAGAAGTTCAAATGTGTATTGCCGCACATGTGGAGAAAGCCAATGATGTTCCCACCAAGCGGTATGGAAAATGGATAGTTGGTTGGATGGATGGATGGATGTTTTTCATGGTTTTCTAATTTATTTGTTATTTAATCTATTCAAATGTAGAATATGGTCATGTCTCAGTTAAGCAGTGGTTATGTTGCAATTTACATATTGCCATTGAAGTTATTTTTCGTCATTTCCTAATATAAGTTGTGTTTATTTTATTCCTTTTTAGTACATTCTTATTTTTAAAGTTACATATGTACAGTAACCCATTGGTTAACAATAAATGGGTCAGTTTTTTCTCATACCTACTGTTGTTATTTGTTTGAGTAATATCACTTCATCAAGTCTTTTCTACCATTTCAAACTACACAATCAGCGAAGTATGGATGATTATTGCTGATATTGGATCGGACCGATATCGGTATCAGCCAAAATTCAAGGCTGCAATATCGGTATCGGATTGGAAGTGAAAGAATTGGATCGGGACATCTCTACTATCAATTAGATTTTTTTTCACTTTTTTTTTTTTTTTTAAATGCCGTGCCATGAATGTAGCACTAAACCGCGTCTGTGTGTGATCCTCCCAACTGACCTAAACATTTCATACTAAAATGTCAATTCAATCTGTAGCCCTTCTGACCGCCTTCCTGAACTCAGTTATGTTTGATTAATGATAATAACTGTTTGTAGACACACGATCCATTTACTCGGTATTCCAACCTTTGCAAGCACAGTGATCTGCCAAAAATGATAATGTCACCAGAGCCGGTCACCATGGTGTCAGCCTAGTCGAGTAAATACATGTAAAGGCCAGGGGACTGCAGGTAACACAATTTCTTATTAGACTGGTTGTTAAAATGTTGTTTATTTCAACGCAAGCGCATTAAGCATTCTTCATTCCTCCATTTTGTTTCTTAATCCTCATGCGCACAGAGGTGGAGTTGTGCAATTATGTGTGTATATGTGTGAGCGACTGAGATCTGTGTGAAAAATCATTATCAAGGTCGCTGTGAGCAGCCATGAGAGTCTCATCTTGTCTCCTAATAGAAGCGACTCGCCTCTCGCTGAATGGCAATTTTCAGAACTGAACTCACTGATCAGCCTGGACTGATTGTCACCAAAACCTGAAAAGTGTCACCCTTTATTTCAACAACAAACGGCTCTCATGTAGCACCAATCAGTTCATAATCCCGTTATGAGGATTACATTCTTACTGTGTCTTATTTGGATCAGGACTAACAAGAAATTAATTGAAGGGGGTTGACCCAGTAGGAATTAAGCTCGCGGTTCAGCTGGCAGAACAGACTGAGAAAAGCTCTGAGTGGGTGACAATACTGGTAATATAATTGGGAACATAACACACTCGACTTGGCCGACCGCATTACTCACATGTTGTCATCAGTAGCTGGAAGGACAGAATGTTTGGGTCCTGTATCTAGGAGCATGGACAGGTGACTCGAGTAAAGCAAGAGCACACACGCGCGCACACACTCACGCACACACCCAGATGTGCTAATTGCTGGAGGGCTGTTCCTGAAATCCAAAGTAGGGGTCTTTTAGCTAGAGATGTACAAAATTTCACAAGGAGCTGAAATGCTGTAATTAAAGGCTGACACATTCAGCCCCTCTCCCACCGTGTGTGGGATGGCCTGAAATAGAATTGCAGCCTTTCAACAGCACTCTCTAACACTGCTTGCACACCCCGCAAGCTTGTGAGGGAGAAATGAATAGCTCCTGGGCTCATAAGCCTTTTCCGTTTGTGGGGATTTCATCAGATGACTTGACAGGCGTGATCAGATGTAATGGCAGGCGAGGCCGAGCCGGCCACGAGAGAGTGGCGGTGCGCGCGGTGACAAACAACCTGTGATCTGTGAGGGGCGGGTTAGCAGTGCATGTGCTCCCTTGACTGCTGCTTCACACACAGAAACAAATCCTCTTGTGCGAAGCCATTTACATGTTTTGCTTGAGGGCGTATGAGGCAGTTATCATTTTGTGTGTGCGTGCGGTTGTGTTTTCGTGGGAGTGTGCGTTTGTAAGAAAGAGGACAGAAGAGAAAAAGTCGGTTGCTATGCATTTTTACACGTCCTCCCACTGGTCACACAAAACACATCATGGCAGAGAAGAGGAATGGAGCACATACTACTGTGTACAACATTTTCACACTAAAAAGGCTTGCAATTCTCCTTTAAATTGGTTTGTTCCTTTGATTTACCAAATTCCAGAATTAGATATATAACAATGTCTCTGCCTGCGATTGGCTGGCGACCAGTTCAAGGTGTACCTCGCCTCGCGCCCAGAGTCAGCTGGGATAAGCTCCAGCACGCCCGCGATCCTAGTGAGTCTAAGCGGTACGGAAAATGGATGGATGGATGGACAATGTCACTGCGGTGTTGTTTTGCTGAATCCAAGCACTGGTTGAATTTTGTCCAATGTTTAACTGAAGCGCAATGATACAACATTAACTTGGTATAATGGTTTGGTTTGCAATTGGACAGCAAAAGTATATAGTACTACTGAGAAGTGCTAATATATATGAGAACATAATTACAGTTCATTTGAAGACGCAATTTATATAAGTATAGTGGGTGTGTGCGTATGCCAGAGGCGTGGGCGCGACTCACATGACTTGGACTCGAGTCATGAATTTGATGACTTCCGACTCGACAATATGTTAAAAGACTTGCAACTCGACTTGGACTTGAACAGCAATGACTCGTGACTTCACTTGGACTTAAATCCATTGACTTGAAATTTACCGGTCGATCTACGTTCCTACCCTCACCTATGGTCACGAGCTGTGGGTCGTGACCGAAAGAACAAGATCCCGTATACGAAGCGGCCGAAATGAGTTTCCTCCGCAGGGTGTCCGGGCTCTCCCTTAGAGATAGGGTGAGAAGCTCGGTGATCCGGGAGGATTTCAGAGTAGAGCCGCTACTCCTCCACATCGAGAGGAGCCAGATGAGGTGGCTGGGGCATCTGATTCGGATGCCTCCCGGACGCCTCCCCGGCGAGGTGTTCCGGGCACGTCCCACCGGGAGGAGACCCCGGGGACGACCAGGACACGCTGGAGAGACTACGTCTTTCGGCTGGCCTGGGAACGCCTCATGATCCCCCCGGAAGAGCTGGATGAAGTGGCTGGGGACAGGGAAGTCTGGGCGTCCCTGCTAAAGCTACTGCCCCCGCGACCCGACCTCGGATAAGCGGTAGAAAATGGATGGATGGACTTGAAAAGCCTATTTTGACCAAAACACTGAGAAAACAACACTTTGTAGCTTTTTCTTGCTATACCTATTTGTGCAACTTAATGTTTTACTACAAGAAAATATGACAAGTGACTATATATTGCTCAAAGTCTTAATGTTTATTTGGTCAAAGTGTCCCACACAATCATTGTGAACGTGAAATTAGTGCTGATGAGTGATGTTAGGGGTTGTGCCGAGTCTTCTAGGCTTGTGTCGAATAAGGAAGGGGGTGTGTCCGCTTTTCAAACTTGTTCAAACTGATGAACGTTATTGTTTTGGGCAAAATATTCTCTCATTTTGAATTTGATGCCTGTTGCAACACGTTTCGAAAAAGCTGGGACAGGGGCACCAAAAGCTGAATGCTCAAAAAACAAATATATCAAAAAAATAATTACCTGTTTGAAACATTCCAAAGGTGAACAGATTAATTGGAAAGTGGTGAGTGTCATGACTGGATATAAAAAGAGCATCCCCAAGTGAGCATCTCACTTGTTCACAAACTAGGACGGGGCGAGAAAGTGGTGAACTTTGTGAACAACTGTGTGAGCAAATAATCCAACAGTTTAAGAATGTTTCTCAATGTACAATTGCAAGGACTTTCGGGATTTCATCATCTACATCCCATAATATCATCAAAAGAGTCAGAGAATCTGAAGAAATCTCTGTGCGTAAGCAGCAAGACAGAAGACCAACATTGAAGGCCCGTGACCCTCGATCCCCTTAAAAACCAGCATCATTGTGTAAAGGATATAAGCCCCGTAGGCTCAGGTACACTTCAGAAAACCATTGTTAGTTAACAGAGTTCGTCGCTACATCTACAAATGCGAGTTAAAAGCCACATATCAACAACACCCAAAAACACTGCTGGTTTCTCTGGGCCCGAGCTCATCTGAGATGGACTAATGCAATTTGCAAATGTGTGCTGTGGTGTGACGAGTCCACATTTCAAATTGATTTTGGAAATCATGGTCGTCGTGTCCTGCGGGCCAAAGAGGAAAAGGACCATCTGAAGTTCTTAAGCCAGCATCTGTGACGGTATGGGGGTGTGCCAGTGCCCATGGCATGGGTAACGTGTACATCTGTGAAGGCACCATTAATGCTGAAAGAAATGTCTTTTTCAGGAATGTTCCTGCTTATTTCAGGTTGATGGATGTCGTGAGGGAAGACATGAGCACAGTTGGTGTTAGAGAGGAAGAGGCAGGAGATACATTAGGCTTACATGGAAAAGGATGACATGCTGTGGCGACCCCTAACAGGACAAGCCAAAAGGAAAAGAAGCAGTTCCTGCTTATTTCCGCAAGACAATGCCAAGCCACATTCTGAACGTGTTACAACAGCGTAGCTTTGTAATAAAAGAGTGTGAGTACTAGAAGTCCACACCAGTCTCCCATTGAAAATGTGTGGCGCATTATGAAGCACAAACTTCGACAATGGAGACCCCAAACTGTTGAGCAACTGTAGTTGTACATCAAGAAAGAATCAGAAAAAAATCCTCCTACAAAGCTTTAACAATTAGTGTCCTCAGTTCCCAAACGCTTTTTGAATGTTGTTAAAAGGAAAGGTGATGTAACGCAGTGGGAAACATGCATCTCTCCCAGCTTTTTTGGAACGCGTTGCAGGCATCAAATTCAAAATGAGCGAATATTTGGAAACAAAAACAAAAACAAACCAAAAAAAAACAATACAGTGTAATTTAAATATCTTGTTTTTGTACTGTATTCAATTAAATATACATAGTAAAGAATTAGCAGATCATTGTATTCTGTTTTTATTTGTTTTACGCAACCTTTATTGGAATTGGGGTTTGTATCTATTCCACTAACATATTGTGACAGGCTGAGCAATTAAATCTTCTTCTACTAAATGGCAGGAGGTTTTTGTTTGGTCATATGCCCTGAGATTTTTCTTCATTGTAAAATATGTGCCTTAGCTCATGAAAGGTTGAACTAGACCAACCCAATACAGTATAATAATAAAGCTGGTTTTGCTAATAGAGCAGCTCTGACTTGACATTACTGACCTACTGTATAACTACACATTTTTTTGGTGCTTTATTTTGATACCAAATAATATCTTTTATTTTTGTGACTCAATGTGTGAAGCTCATATGGCAAAAAGCTATGACAAATGGCAGAGGGACACCAGCTGCAGATGTGTTTGCCATCTCGGCAGCTCTGTGGATGTGCACCAGATGGGTTACATTTTCGCGTACTTCAATGTAGCTACTGTAAAGCAAAGTTACTTCTGTCCCAATGATCTACTGAAAGACAAGTCACCTCTTCAGGTTCTCAGAAAGGTTGAAATACTAATGATAATGAACCCAAAATGAAAATGAGTGGAGAGCCACTCTTGGTATGATTCATTCTACTCCCTCTGTCATTGCTGAATCCTGTTTAAAAAAAATAAAACATTAAAACAAGCTCTTTTGTGCATTAGAGTAATCAACAATCGAATAATGACTCACACTAGTTGTTGCAAAATGAACAAAGCCAAAAACCTGACTGTAAAGGGATGAAAAAAGACAACGTAGGATAGATGTAAATAGCTAAAGTCAGACTAAGATTTTGAAGAGATGAAAACCTTAATGGCAGGGGTGTCAACCTCATTTTTGTCATGGGCCACATAGACGTAACTGTTTCCCTCAGAGGGCCTCTATGACTGTGAAACCATATAAATGTATAATTGCCTCATATTCTTACAAATACACATCAAATTGATGGATAACTACTTTTGAAATGAGAAACTAAAAGAAAACTGTTGCAATATTATTCATTTTATTTTAAAAGGGGCACTGGTAGCGAAAAAGGCTGGCAAGTCTCAACATGAATAAAGGTTGACAATTTACAAATTTGCTACTGTAGCAAGAAACATGAAATTGGCACATGATTTGCTTTCGCGGGCCACACGCTTATCTGCTATCTCACTGAAATTCTCAAACATCAACACCACAATGACTGACAAAAAGAACATTGAACTTGTGAGGCTTCCATTTGTGCAGACGGCCATTATCTCTAAAGGAGCCTTTTCACTGACCTGTGAGCTGTATCACGTTAAAATGCGATGTGGCAAAGTTCAACCGGACAATCATGAAACTGAGTGAGTGAATGAAGAATTAGCGGAGAAGACGATTTAGATACAGTATATTTGTACAGAGGCGGCTGGTCGCCTGTGGCTTATAAACCATTTAAGCAAAAAGCTGTTGACATGATCACACAACATTTTTCTTATACTAATGAGAAAAACCAAATCTGTACAGCTGAAGGGCAACAACAAGATGTCATACCGACATGGGCTGCAGCTCAGTATGGTGTGTGTGTGTGTGTGTGCGTGTGCGTGTGTGTGAACTGAGCATGAAGAAAAGAAGAACAATTATTATACCCACTCATTTGCTGATCGGCACTGCTTTTAGCAAAATGAATCAATATACAAAGCAAGTTAATAGATGAGGGATTTTGCCGATAGGAAGGACGGAAAGTGAGATTCAGATTACGTGCAGTGACATGGAGCAGGTAAAAGGATAACAATGGAGGTGAAGAGACAAAAGGGTCCAAGGGGGAAAGTTTTCGTTCATTACCCAACTGCAGATTTGAAGGCAGTCATCCTTGAAGCTTTTGAATATGAGAGCAGCTTTGCAAACCAGTCTGTCTGGGGCCACGAAAGAAAAAAGCTTTAACATTTTACAATTACCGATATTTTCATTCACACTCAATTAATCGAGTATCAAAATCAATTAATATGTGTCTCTAAATGTGGACGCCTTAACACGACTCAGGGACACACTCTACTCATTTTGTTCTTTCAAAAAATGACCAAAATCGCTTGTATATGTCAAAAAATCAGCTGATGTAGGAAAAAAAGACTACTTGAACATTTTAATGTTTATGATACTTTCATGCACTGCCCATGTTGATTAATCTATTCATTTGGAATGAACAATGAGGACCTCATCTAGAGGAAATAAATTTAGGTTCCATCTTCTCAGTGAAGCCTGCACAAATGTGAAATTAAATCTTTGCTGTACAGACAATGAGCAGAACATAGTTGCTCCAAAGCCATTAGTAAATGATTGAGGCTTTGTCTTGGTCATTTTCTAGCCACGCCGCAAAGCTACGAGGAATAGGGAGCACTCGTCAAGATGGTGGAACACAATCAGAGTGAGTCTGAGCCACATGTAGGGGTCATAAAATAGCACGAGGACAAATCAAGCTCAAGTTAAAAAAAAAGCCTTGATTTCTGACTGTGTTCCAGTTTTATCATGGCTCTGGCTTTACTTTTTGTCCCCGAAAGACTCAAAGACCAGATTAAAATGTTTTAAACGTCTTTTTTTTTCCTGGCAAAATAGAAGCCAGCCAAGTGTTTTGTGGAACATTATGAGCTGACCTTTTGGGCATAAAATATCATCAATTTCACACTTTATCCTATTAGATGCAAAGTTATGGCCAGCGGCAGCCTTTGTGAGGTCACAGTGACTTTGTAAAATTCTACTTTTACAAGGAGGGGAGAGAGGGATCGCTCGAAAAGCTCAAAACACATTGCCTTCTGTCCTAAAACGTGGGGTACACTGTGAGTAACCTAGCACTAGAGAGGCTGCAGGCCAGGTTTTAGACTGCTGATGTGTAGGAAGGAATGCTGCAGAAGAAGTGCACCCGAGGTTGACATGTGAACAGTGGGAACAGTGATCTTATTGTGCAGCTGAGCGCATCTTTGTTCGCATTACTAATCAAAATCATCGAGAGTAATTAAAATCTCAAGTAGGGAAGCCCCTCAAAAAAACATTGTTTAGTCATTTTCTCAAAAGCCTCTCAAATAGCATATTTAATGGTTTATGCTGGTGTTGGTGATAATCTACATTTGTTGTCTGAGTGGTTCATAGATATTTACAAGGCTGTCCACAGCAACATGAGTTAGTTTTTTTTTTTTTTTTTTTTTTTTTTGAAAAAACAAAGTAAGCTCAGACACTGAATTGAAAAAAATAAATAAATAAAAATGTCCATGTGAAAAAATTTGCAGGTGATCAAGCACATGCCAAAGCAGCAGGTGCTACAGCTCCAAACCATAAAGTCAAACTAGCAGTGAGTAATCTATTATTTCCAGAAAGGGAAAAACAAGGCGCTATTCCTGAATAGTTACAGAAAGTTAAAAGCCTCATTAGTACAAAAGTATTGATCTATCCACCTTCTATATGCTTATTGAGTCATTGGAGCTGAGGGTGAGCAGACTTTGGGTGAGAAGTGGGGAACACCCTGGACTGGTCGCCAGCCAATCGCATGGCACATATAGAACAACAAGCATCCACACTCACATCTATAGACATTTACAATCTTCCACTAACGTAAGACGTAACGTAAGGCTGCAGCCCAGATTCAAAGCCCCAAACTCAAAACGGTGAGGTGGATCTGCTACCCACTCGACGGCCGTGCAGCCATTATTACAAATGTATTACCAACATAAATCTCCTAACTCAATATGAACAGTGCATGGGGTTAGATAAAAAAAAATGATAGTGACAAGATATTGTGTAGTGGCAGTAGGATGCAGCTATCAGTAGAAATCATCAAGGGGATGGAATTCATAAAGGCAGCCACCAGGGGGAGGCTTAAGATCATCTACCCTTACTCACACCTTTTATGACAGTTTTCATAAACGGAGTAAAAATCTCTACCTAATCTCAGATTGAATGGAGTGATACATTAAGTAGACATTCAAGAAAGTTCTGGCTGACAGGAGTGGAAGGAAAAATGCTACTACGGCTGTATTTTGATATTTGTCGTATGCAGTCGTACACGCATCTTGTGGGTGGTTCAGTCGGTTCATTGGGTGATGACGTGTTCTCTGGCTGTGGGCTATTCGAATGACCTTTTGAATGAGTGTGCCTACACGTCTAAAAGAACCCCAGTAATGATGTCACCAGTTTGAAGATAGAGTGAGTCCGCAACCTCAGGGCAGCGTAGCACTTGCAGCAGATTACCTCAACTCCATTAATCAGTGTGACCAGAGGCAGCCAAAATATTTACATCCCACTGTCAGGCTGGCTGAGCGTGGATCAAACCACATTTGTGCTACGACTGGAGCACAATTGTGTTGGCTTCCTTGCTTTCGCTCAACTCCTCCCTGGATGCAAATTGTAATTTTTTTGGGCGGGGGTAGTCTCCCTCTAACCATGCATAAACTGCACATTGATCCAGTCAGCATTTCCTGGGCTCCAGAGATAGTTTGGAAAATGCTGATACACACACTGCCACATACTGCGGTCAATCAAATTTAAAGCCGAGGCTTAAGCACTTCTTCTGACACTATGCCATCCTTTCCCTGTCCTTTAGCTTCACCTCCTTTTCTTCTGTTCATCCAAAAATGGAGTAAAGGGGCCACCGTCAACTGTCATTGAGGTCAGACAGTAGGAGAGGAGAGGAGGAGGTGGCTCAGAGGGCTATTCCAGTTGGGCATAGTGGCCAGGAGTAGTAAGGTTGATGCACAAATGTCCTAGGAGCAAAGGACTTTTCAAATTACCTAAGAGACAAAACAGTGTCACAAAAAAGAAACAGGTTCAAGTTCTCAGTGAAGTCAGAAATTGCAACAGTTTGGAGGCCTAACTTCTTTCCTCGGCATCACGTTCATACACTAAAAAAGACTAATATTATGTTGTTGTGGTTGTTGCTTACTCAAAGTGTATAATAATATAAAATGCTGATGTATAGCCCAAAATCTTCTGCAGACATCTCAAGGAAAAATGACCTGAATATGATACAGTAATAGGTGTAAAATACACGATGATAAAGATGTTTCTTCTTGCATGCTTAACTTGCCCATGCCCAGTGTATACACATTATCACAAATTTACCGAGGTGGGCAGTATTGCACAACACTTACTCCATTACATTTACCTAAGTAACAAAGGGGAGAGATAAAATTATTCGCACATGTTTTTAAAATCCATAAATGTATCCCCGATTCACATGTGTTTTGCAAATGAATGAATGAATGAATGAATGAATATATATGCATACATATATATATATATATATATATATATATTCATGTTATTATTTAAACGTTGTAATAATAAGTTTTCTTTTTTTTTGTATCTTACTGACAGATGAGGAAGGTGATTTCTCTGTATTTTGCTGGCTAATGATGGGGCTGCTGATTGTCCACCTTGGTCAGCCATGGTCAATTTATTTATTTACAAATGCACGTGCCAGCTGATGCACAAACGCACCTTCAACAATTCACAAGCAAAACTGAATATTTACAAATGATAAGTCATGATAAATGTTCAAATCCGGCCTCGCCTGTGTGGAGTTTGCATGTTCTCCCCGGGCCTTCGTGAGTTTTCTCCGGGTACTCCGGTTTCCTCTTAGATCCCAAAAAATGTGTGGTTGGTTAATTGAAGACTCTAAATTGCCCGTAGGTGTGAATGTGAGTGCGGATGTTTTAAAAAATTTGTTTTTTTATATGTGGCCTTCAATTGGCTGGCGATCATTTCAGGGTGTACCCTGCCTCTCGCTCGTGTGCCTGTTGTGCTGAGTGTAAACAAATAAAGTGAATTTAAGACCATTTCGTGTGGCTGAATTCAACTTAATTTATATTATCGTATAAATATAGATTTCATTATTGTGTTTGTTAAAGTGAAATTCTTGGCCATTATCTTAAGCTGCACATTCCTGGTTTATATTTTTGTGTATTTGTTCATTCTCTGATTGAATTATTTTTTTTTAAGATACTCAGTCTTTTACTGAGTACTTACTTTTATTCAAGTAATTCTTTGGAGGACTACTTTTTACTTCCACTTGAGTCATGGTATTCCCAGGGTCCGTGCTCTTACTTGAGTGTAATTTTTGCCTACTCTATCCACCTCTGCATATTTATTTGTGAACGTAGATGCACAAACAACAAAGTGACCCTGGGGGGGACACACAGAGAGGCCCCTCTAGTACCCGAGCTGATAGCAGCAGGTGCACCCAGGTGTCATGTCACACTCTCCCAATCTGCAACTCTTTGATACACTGTGAAAAAGCTCCATCTTTGTTATCATCTGTGGTGAGTTTGTCTCCGAGATGACAGTGTGGGCTCTTTGTTCTAGCACTCTCGTGGTGTGTCTGCAGTCTCGGACTGCGTCACCGCTGCTGAACACTGCAGTGTGGAGAAATCTCTGCTCACAGCTTGCTTACATTTCTACCTACATATTAATACTCAGGAGAAAACATATCCAATTTTTCTCTGACTAGTTTTGTTTTTTAAATTACAGACTGAGAGCCACTAGACATTGTCCTCTATTTCTGTACATGCAATTGTAGATTAGAATTTTAATAGAAGGTTATTCAACAGTGTGACTCCAATCAAGAGAAGGTTTGAGAACTGAATTTATAGCATAGCATATATGTGAAGACCGAGTTGCTCTCCATCATAACTTCCTTGGTGAGAACAAATTCCCAATTTAATTTAATCTGGCATTGGAGGACGAGCTCCTGGGGTCCTGCTTGGCTAGGCTGCGGTGGAAACAACTTTCATTTCTTGTTCTGAAACCTTTAAGAAAATGCTGTGTTTCAAGTGACTGTACCAACCATCACCATGGCAACAAAAGCAATCTGAAACATGCCACAACAAGGATTAAACGTTTATACATCCATTTTCTGAACCACTTATCGTGCTGGTGCCTATCGCAGTTGACTCTGGGCGAGAGACGGGGTACACCCTGAACTGGTGGCTCGCCAATCGCAGGGCACATATAAACAAACAACCATTTGCACTCACATTCATGCCTATGGGAAATATAGAGTCGTCAATTAACCTACCATACATGTTTTGGGGATGTGGGAGGGAACCGGAGTACCCGGAGAAAACCCATGCAGGCACAGGGGGAACATGCAAACTCCACACAGGCGAGTCCGGATTTGAACCCGGATCATCAGAACTGTGAGACAGATGTGCTAACCAGTCGTCCACCATGCCGCCCCAGTCATCCACCGTGCTGCCTGGATTAAACAACAATGACAAAAAATAATAGGCAATTACAGCTGCTATTTATCATTCATGGTGCAACTGCAAAATGTTGTAACTGAATCTCATTTCTTTCATTTGTCATACCTGTACATGTTCTGATTTCTCTTGCTTATATAAGCAAAAGGTCATGGTATATCTATTATTAAAGGTCCAGGTCATAGGAGTATCCATTATTAATAACCGCAGTGTCGTCTCTAACCCCAACCCCCCGACCCATCCCCCACCACCACCACACACACACACACACACACACACACACACACACCGGGTGACCCCAGATCCATATGTCAAAAGTGTTAAAAGAATTAGAAAATCAACCTGAGCACTCTCAATCAAGCAAAAAAAAAACAACAAAAAAGTCAAGAAAGATACTGTCATAATCTCCAATAACCACTATAACAAGGAAAAAACAAACTGAGCTCATCTGGGATATGTCAGAATACATCGAGTGTTGACAATGTAATTCAACCAAATACCAAACACGTCATTTGAGAGAGGTGAACAAATAGCCTTTGTTGTATTGAGATAATTGTGTAACATATGAGTGAGCCACCTGAACTTTCAGCATATTAGGCACATAAAAGCAGCACACAAGCACAAGCGCACTGTGAAAGCACCGTATGGGGCACAGCAGCGCGAGCGCTGAGACACCCGCCCACCCTTCCTGAATCAGCCGTTTCTGTGGTGACCAGAGTGGTGATGCGGTGGGGGTGGGAGGGGGTGTAGTGCTCGCTGAAAGTGAAGAGACAAACATTCCAAATCTGGTGGAAGCAACATGAAGGCGGGGATGGATGGATCCTTGATAAAAGGACGTGGCTGGGTCAACAGGGAACTGCGACTGATTCCCCGACATCACGGTCGTTGACAGGTTGACACTTCGAGGCATCCGCTGAGTCACAAAAACTGAGGGGTAATGTTCACTCCTTCAGGATCAGGTTTTCCTGTGAAATCTCATCCTGCCATGTGAACCTTTTTACTAATACTGTACCTCCCACCACTCTTTCCTCTGTGCTTGTCACAAAATAAGGACACATTCAAGTTCAAAAAGAGCCAACTCCTACAAGTTGCAAGCTGAAAGCCATTCTTTCTGAACCCGCTTGATTCTCTGCAGTCAACACTGACAGACTGTCATTGCACACCATTCTATCCCTTGACGCAACAGCACAGGAGACAAGAATTCTAACATGGAGGAGAAGAGGCTGAATTAGACAGCGAGTGTTGGAATGAGCTCAATCATGTAATTAACAAATGTCACTTTGACATGCCGGTGGCACGGTGGGCGACTGGTTAGCACATTTGCTTCACATTTCTGAGGACCGGGGTTCAAATCCGGCTTCGCCTGTGTGGAGTTTGCATGTTCTCCCCGTGCTAGTGTGGATTTTCTCCGGGTACTCCGGTTCCCTCCCACATCCCCAAAAAAGACATGCACAGTGACTCTAAATTGCCTGGTTGTTTGTTTCTATGTGCCCTTGCGATTGGCTGGCCACCAGTTCAGGGTGTACCCCGCCTCTCGCCCGAATAGATAGGCGTGCTGGATAGGCTCCAGCACGCCCGTGACCCTACTGAGGATAAGCGGTGTGGAAAATGGATGGACTTCGACATGCAACATCATGCATTAAAAACACAAAAACAAGATATTATATAAAGCCAATATTTTTGGGCAGGTTGTTGATTAGATACTCTTTTACTCAACAGATTGTATCCTGTCGATGCAACAACAAACAAGAATGAATGCAGCCATTCTCTTGTGTATCTCTGACTAAAGGCGGTAAGCTGAAGAATAACAGGCAAAATCTGAAATGTAAACACTTCCAGATTTCCGAGACAGTTGTCGATTTTACTACTCTGTCCACACGCTGTGAGCTGCAGTGTGTGTGCATAATGCTTCAAACAATGTTCTCTGCCTAAAGCGCAGCATTAAAAACAGCGCAGTCTTTATGTTTTCCCTTTTGGATTCTATGCAAAGCTGGGATAACGGTGGTAGAGCCACTGCTGAAATCGTTCCCACTCCACTCACTCCCTCTTTCAGGGACACATGGATTTACACAGGGGGAAACGGGATATCAGACAGATTCCCTCCTATCAGAGGCCATGCTTTTCCCAAAGTCCCACTGGTCTTTTTCACATGTCACTCATGAGATAAACAAGCCTTCACACTCACATGAAAAAATATGCCTCCTTTTCTCACCTTATAATGGATGCACCTGTTTCAATGGGAAAACTTTCAGCAATGTCATTTCCTAACTGGAGGCATGCTTGCAAATAACCCTATTTGCGAGAATGTCAGAATGTACACTTCATTATTGAATAGGCAAGTGAGGCTGAGGTTGCTGAGCGTGTCAAGATGCTGCTGAGACTCACCTGCTTGTATGGCAGCTCCCAGCGACTGAGAGGCGCAGTGGGTCGGAGCGAGTTGCTCACACTGGACTCATACCCATGGACAGACTGGCTTTTCACCGCAACGCACGCACAGCTCACAGCTCTCTCTCCCTCCTTCCAGTCTCGGAGACGGGGAGAAGCTCTGCCCGGGCTGCCTCGCACCTAAGTGTCGCAACAGCAGAGGGGAAGCTGGGGCTGCAGGCTGTCATCATTCTCTCTCCATCCCTCCCTCTCCCTATCTCTCTCTCTCTCTCTCTTTCTCTTTCTCTCACGTCTGGAAATAGGTATTTACATTAAGTTCTCTCCATTTGCAAATCTCTCTGTGTGTGATTGTTCAAACAACATTGGTGTCTAACAGGAGAGGCTGTGGGTGAAGTCTACACACCCACCTCCTGTTCCCCCTTCAAACCCCCGACCACCGACCCATCCGCCTTCATTTTGCCAGCCCCTCACAAACCTGTTCAAATGAGTCATCAGCTTTCGGCCAATCGTGGCAGTGACACGCAGGCTTGGATTAGCAAAACACAAGTATTTATGTTTTCATGTGCTGAGGAGAAAAAAAATCAAATGGAGAATAATCTTAGGGCATTTGCTTATATATATATATATATATATATATATATATATATATATATATATATATAAATAAGACAACGATCAAGCAAAAAACAGATTTCTTTGCGTTTGTATCCCCACAAACAAATGATGAACTCATGTTTTACAGACTACCGTTTTTAGTGTCTAGTAGCGAATTAACCAAATAGTCGACTAGTCGATGAGTCGACTTTAGTAATGCCTGTCGACGTTTTAAGCTTGAAGAATACTCATCACAGGTTTTGGCATCTTGTCTTCCAATGGGGAAATTTACAGAGGACTTTGGAATCGCTCTTCTGTTGCCGTCAAAGGAGTATAACGCTCTGGAGCAACGAGATGTCAGGCCAATAAGGCCACACAGTCCTCATACGTTGTACATACAATCAGGTCCGAAAGTATGAAAATAAACTGGTGGTGGATGGGAATCGCTTTAGCCTTACTACTTTCGGCTATTCTGATCACTGCTAGTCTTAAAGGACTCATACCAGCGGTACCTCAGGATGGTCATCGAGGAACGAGGGAAACTCCATTGTCGCTGCCCAAATTTTGTGTGCAAACAATAATGCACATACAATTGTGTGTTAATAAGAACTTTATTCATCACGTAGAATTTGTTTGCTACAACTCACACCAGCTCGTCAAAAGTCCTCTCTATGGAACACAAGATAAGACCACCAAGTTTGTTGGAGATAAACATGCGAGGGGCGCCCAATAAGTACAACTACAATTAGCGTAATGGTGAGTTGCATTTTTAAACATTTTTTAAAAATTCATTTCTATGCCTGTCCCTTGAACTATATCTTTACATGAAACTGGCCCATGGCGTAAACAAGGTTGGGGATCACCATATTGTGCTAAAAAAAAACTTTGACTTTCATCACATTGCAGTTAATCTTAGTCGTTCAACCCCTAGCATCTAAAAAGAAATTTCTGTTTATTTTAAGGCTTCAAAAACACTGCTGTTATAAAAACGACAGTCCAAAACAGTATAATTTTTTAAATCTGTTTTCAATATGGTGTTAGAAGACTCCACATACAGTATACATCAAAAGTGAGGAAAACTTAAAAAATACAGGTTGATATCACCAAGGTTGATACAGTTACCAAATAAAAATAATAAATAATACATTCATTCACTGCATCATTGGGAGTTAAGCATTTATTGGGGAAAGTCAAAGTACAGGACACAAATTATTACAAATTACTATAATTCTGTTCATGTTACATTGGTAGTTGCCTTTCTGCATACATGGGAAGCATTCATTTTTGCTAACAGTTTGTTTCATTCATGGATCATAGGGTTCCATGAAATCAAAATTTGTTCTGGAATATGTCCGACTGCTACTCCCTGGTGTAGCCCATGGAATATAAATATGTAAGGTGTTTTTCTCTTAGCTGCCCAAAGTACCTTACCGTGTTCCCATACTGACACGCATTAATACACTACTGGTAGAAATAATATACATGGGGCCTACCAGTTCCATAAAATACTAAGCTCAGTCAAGGACACTTTCATACAGGTCTCTGGAAGTTCAACTAAAAATGTTCTACTCACTATGCAGGGAGCTAAGCCGGCACAAGTGGCTTAGCTCAGCTTGGCCTCATAAAACTACAGATGCTGGGCTGGTAAACCAGAGCAGAATTGCTCCCATTTTAGGAATCCAAATCTAGTTCTCCATCCATCCATTTTCTACTCCTTATCCTGTTCAAGGTTACAAGAAAGCTGGAGTCTCCAGTTAATCACAGAACTGACACACACATTATCTCTTACCACTACTTCTCAAAGAACAATACATATTGGAAGACCTGATAACCACATGCATAATTGTCATGCAAAGCAATTAGAAAGAGCTGATCATTTATGACAGCTACAAAAATGTTATTAAGCTCAAATGACAGCCCTCTGCTTCGGTAGAGCTGCAATTATGAGGAAGATGGGGCTGTAATTTGAATACAAAGGCAATGAGACAGGAGAATCTTTTGGTTCCAGGTAACCAAAAAACTGTTACCAAAAATGTTCATTATATAATAAAACAAAAAAATTGGCCAGATCGCAACCCAATTGAGAATAACAGTGTTGTTTGGCATATGCACGCACACACAGAGACAGTAAAAGAAGAAGCAGTGAAGTAAAAGAGCTAAATAGTTTGAAAGTGTACAGGGAGAGCAGGAAGCAATGACACTGATTCCTTTTAAGTCGGTAGTGCTGCAGAGTAGCTATTAAAGACATTTCCTCACCGCCTAATTCACCATCAAATGCAGAAGATCTTCAATCGATCGTGCGTTGGCTTCTAAAAGCCACAGAGGCATGAACAAGAATCAGAGCTTTTCGAACCCACAGGACATTATAATAAACCTGGAATGTTCAAGCATATTGTACACATTTATCAGGATTTATTGGGTAACTTCAACATGAAATAGTCATGACATCACATAGGATGGAGTGGTCTTGTCTTCAGTGCTATCCCAGGAGATTCCAATGTTTTCTGGTTTATAAACAAAATTATTCAATTGATTGTTCCATTATGGCATATTGGGTCCTGGATTTCAATGGACATAGAAATTTGAAAAGAACAATAACAACAACAGCCACAATTGTCTAGTACAAATTATGTTGACAATTAGTGCAACAGTATTCTATTCTTCTTCTTTTCCTTTCGGCTTGTCCCTTTAGGGCTCGCCACAGCGCGTCATCCTTTTTCATGTAAGCCTATCTTCTGCATCCTCCTCTCGAACAGCAACTGCTCTCATGTCTTCCCTCACGACATCCATCAACCTTCTCTTTGGTCTTCCTCTAGCTCTCTTGCCTGGCAGCTCCATCCTCATCATCCTTCTACCAATATACTCACTATTTCTCCTCTGGACGTGTCCAAACCATCGAAGTCTGCTCTCTCTAACTTTGTCTCCAACACATCGAACCTTGGCTGTCCCTCTGATGAGCTAATTTCTAATTTTATCCAACCTAGTCACTCCGAGAGCGAACCTCAGCATCTTCATTTCCGCCACCTCCAGCTCTGCTTCCTGTTGTCTCTTCAGTGCCACTGTCTCTAATTCGTACATCATGGCTGGCCTCACCACTGTTTTATAAACTTTGCCCTTCATCCTAGCAGAGACTCTTCTGTCACGTAACACACCTGACACCTTCCTCCACCCGTTCCAACCAGCTCTTGTTCTGTTGAAATCCGTTTCTTCACTTCCTGACCACACTCACCATTGCTCTGGACAGTGGACCCCAAGTATTTAAAGTCCTCCACCCTTGCTATCTCTTCTCCCTGTAGCCTCACTCTTCCCCCACCAACCCTCTCATTCATGCACATATATTCAGAATCATAATCATCTTTATTTGCCAAGTATATCCAAAAACACACAAGGAATTTGTCTCCGGTAGTTGGAGCCGCTCTAGTACGACAACAGACAATTGACAGAGAACACTTTGGAGACAGAAAGACATTGACAAAAAAGAAACAGTCACTGAGCAGTAAAGGGTTGCTAGTTATCTGATAATGCCGGTACATTATTTTTTTTTTTGACAATTGTGCAAAAAGATGCAGAGTCCTCTAGCACTTAGAGCAGTTCAAATGACCAATATTGCAATATTCCGGTGCAATGACCATTGTGCAAAGGGCGCAGATACTTCAAGGAGTGTATGTGGTTTAAAGTGACGAGTAGTGCGATATTCTGTCTTACTTCGGCTAATCTTCATTTCGCTGCGTTCCAGTGCATGCCTCCATCTTTCTGTTCCTCCACCTGCTCCCTGCTTTCACTGCAGATCACAATGTCATCTGCAAACATCATGGTCCACGGGGATTCCATTCTAACCTCATCTGTCAGCCTATCCATCACCACTGCAAACAGGAAGGGGCTCAGGGGTGATCCCTGATGCAGTCCCACCTCCACCTTAAATTCGTCTGTCACACCAACAGCACACCACTGTTCTGCTGCCCTCGTACCTGTCCTGTATTATTCTAACATACTTCTCTGCCACTCCAGACTTCTGCATGCAGTACCACAGTTCCTCTCTGGGTACTCTGTCATACGCTTTCTCTAGATCTCCAAAGACACAATGTAGCTCCTTCTGACCTTCTCTGTACTTTTCCACCAACCTCCTCAAGGCAAATAATGCATCTGTGGTACTCTTTTTAGACATGAAACCATACTGTTGCTCGCAAATACTCACTTTTGTCCTGAGTCGAGCCTCCACTACTCTTTCCCATAACTTCATTGTGTGGCTCATCAACTTTATTCCTTTACAGTTACACCTTTCCTCCATTCCTCAGGCATGTTCTCACAAGCTAGAATTCTATAGAACAAGCTGGTCAAAAACTCCACAGCCACCTCTCCTAGATGCTTCCATACCGCCACAGGAATGTCATCATTCATCATAGTGCAGTATTCTATTAAAATGTGTAAATCATTTCCAAGTACTGTAATCTGGAAACCAGAATGGAGTTCACCGTCCCCCTGTGCCCATTCATGCAGAATCCCATTTTCTCCGCCAGGCTTTTAAGACTACAATGGATCAATCACAGTGGCCTGGGATGCTTGTCTCTCCCCCATCAGTGGACCATTTTACCTGGTTGCTAGTGTTTGAGTTCTTAATCAGTTCACGGTATGAGAAGATTAATGTCTCTGGCGATGAGCAGGAAGGTGAGACTGAAAAAAAAATTGTTAGAACGAACTGAGACCACTGATGTTAAAACTGAATAATCAAGGGGGATTCGGTGCTCCCGCATTGCAGTTCAGAGAAATGAGGAGCATTTTTGCCCTGGCTAACTGTAGGGTAGATCTGATTCTTTTCCATTGCTGTTTTGTGTCAGAACCACAAATGCCAGCTGCGAGCATTCAGTCATCACTTTCAAAGAATTGCAGCCATATGACTGGTATATGAGGAGGTCGCCAGGTCCAAAGAGATCAAATGCTTATATGCAAGCACAAGCTTAGTATGGGGAGGATAAGTATGGAGAAGGAAAGGAACAGCTCATGATCCAAAGCGTAACACATCATCTGTCAAACATGGTGGAAGCGGTGTTATGGCATGGCATTAGGGTTGGGCATTGTTTGAATTTGACTAATTCCAGTTCCGACTCCAGTTCCTTATTTCGATTCCGGTTCCAAACAATTCTCGATTCTGATTCTTTTAGGGGGCTGGGCCAAAAAAGTTTGCATGGTTTAAATAAAGATTGTCCAAATTATGGATATCCATTTTCTTAGCAGCCCGCAGCATAGACTAAAATGTACATTTGACTTGGGGTTCTTTATAACCAGTATCAATATCAAACCTATGAACTAAAAGGCAATGTGTGTGGAACTAACCCAATTGACTTAATATTCATTAATTAATGTTTCAGCTAAAAGTTCAATATAGCATTGTTAAAAAAGTTATTTGGGACGGTTACATCACTGTCAAATGTTTTATATATGCAAGTTTTAACTTGACTTCCTGTTTTAAGCTTGTAGCCTTTTATTTTGAAGGGTACGCACCGTAACTCAGCATTTTGACATGAAAAGTAACTTCACAAGGGATCAGTGATTTTTTTTTTTCTTAAATGGATGGAACCAAATGCTATAAAACGCTGATTCCATTCCTGATTTTCACCGATGTGGCACAAGCTTAGTGTTTGTGATACTGTGAGACAACGTTTATGTGAATTATGTTCCAATTCATTGTGATGTAAAGTTGCTACGGTGAAGTTTTAGCTCAATGTTTTTTTTCTGTTATCGGTGCTTCCGTTGGTTTGAAGACTAAAATAAATGCTAAAAACCATCAGTGCAAAAGTGCAAACAACCGTTTACCTTGTTAGCTGCCTCATTGTTGGCATAGATGTATTTAATGTTTCACTCAGCCAATTGACTGAGGTTTGACTTCACTGAAGCTCCACGTAGTGTAGGCTGAGCCTCGGAGCGCATCAGATGCTACACATCGTGAAAGCCTCCTTTGCACAATATAATCTTATTCCAAGTGTTGCACTGAGGCGACTGGTCATTAATCTTAACAAAATTAAGACACACTTTTGTTCCCCGCCGCCCTCGTTGGGCAAAAGCACATCTTCGTGCGCGTTCTTCATTGGTTCCTCCAACTTCTTCGTTGGTTTTCGCCACTTCTTCTTCGGGGTGGGCGGACTGTAGGCATTGAAACTGCAGTATACTCGCTCTAAAATGATAGGATTGTGCCCAACATATTGTGAAAGCAACTCAAGACTCTCAAGGCAAATAAATCTAATCTTCTTCAATGGCCAGATCGCAACCCAACTGAGAATAATTTTCAATTGCAAATGAAAGTGGCTGCAGTGAAGGCCTGGTAAAACATCTCCAGGAAGGAAAGTCAGAATTTGGTGATGCTCATGGGCTCCAGACTTATATGCACCTGTTGATTGCAAAATACAGTATATTTATTATATTTATTTATTAGTGTATTTATTATTATATAAATAAGGTTATAATTACAAATATGACAAAAGTCAAAATTCTTGGGAGCCTTTGTAAATGTATCTATTTATAAAATAATAATAGGTAATAATAAAATGGCTCTAATTCCTCAAAATGAAAAGTGCCATATTTCTGTAAAAATTCTTAAATTAAAGCTGAAAGTCTATGGTTTAATTACATTTGATTGTGGTGACAGAATCCTAAATACTCTATCATTGTACAAATACCAAAATAAATAAAAAAATCCGAGCAGCATAATGAAGAGGAATGTTTAAATACCAATTCTAAGTCAACCAGGAAATGTAATGCTGCGTTCATTGATCAAACACTTTTGTCACACAAAATTCTCATTTTGTCATTCAGCAATTTGTGCAAAAAAGTACCGAAACATTGAACAGTTGCACATGTGCCTTCAAAATGTTTAGACAAGTTCAAATTAAGTTCACCTGTAAAGGTTATAGTGCATTATAGGTTCATTCGGAAATTTCCCATAAAAGCGCATTAATGCATGACGTTTTGAGAGTAGTGTACATCTCACCTCAGCCACACTAATGATTCATCTTTGGTGCTGTGAGTGTAAGAGACTAATTGGCCATTGTGCGGTTGGAGCAGTGCAAGATGAGGTCAATAGAGAAGGAAATTAATGAGGGTGACAGTGATGTGTGTGTAGCCTTGATTAGAGTGTCTGTCGTGCTGGATGACCATAGATTTCAGCTGACTACTGCTTCTACATCGCAGTACAATATTCAGTTATATCACCCCTCACTGTCACAGAGGGCCCTCAGATGCTCGACACATGGCAATAAAATGCAAAAAAATACAATGAACATGTCAGGATCTATGTTGTTAATCTTTTTGTTCGAAGTTAATGCGCATCATTTCATTTTTGATGAATTGAGTCAATATCACCATAAGGTGCCTTTGAGACTTTCCCATTTCAGTTGTTTTATACTTTGCGTTATAGATTTTTGATTCTGTACCTGTTTAGCTTTTTGTAATAAATCCTGTATGAATATCTCATGAACTCCCGACGTCTCTACTTGCTTCCCTGCAGTTGTGTCCACCTGCCTATTTGCCTGAGCTCCAACAAGACGAAACCTCAATTTGCATCACGAAGACTTAACGCAGCTCACCATTTATGCGTACATTCATTCCTTCTTTTATTGTTTATTGTTGGCTGGGACTGAGACGGTGGCCAGAAAATTGGATTGATGAGTGGATGGATGAAAGTAAAGTACAAAGATTTAATGTGGTTGCAATCATAAGCAACTACTGGTCGGTTGAGCTAAAACCAGGTAGAGTTCACACTACTATCCAAGATTGTGAAGGAGTTGCTATCTCGTTCCCAGAAAATACATATAACACAATTGCAAAAGGGTACAGTACTTATTTCCTCTGGGCAAAAACACATTTTGCTGTTGAAGTGTGAGCTTTTCTGGGTCACACTTTTTATAGATGACCCTCTACATGGAAGCAAAACATATCGATTTCCAGGTAGTGTTATTTTGTGTCACACAAGTGTGAACGCATACAACCCAATCCAGCATGGTGATGGGTTGAGTATGTCCCAGTGTGGCCTTTCCAATTAACTGTCCTTCTCCATGCATGTTTTACCTGGATATGTCACCTTCTGTGGACTTGATAGTTAAAAACAGAACAGTATACTTCGAACTTAGACTACAAGATGAATTTAGTGTTAATTTGAGGACTTTATAGGAAACATGCATTAATTAAGACAATTAAAAACAATTCACAGGTGTTTTAACATGTCTTATAGAACACTTCACGCACCCAATTCTTGTCCTGTTGAAATCAGATTATTTGAGACGGCGGCAAATGAGCCAGCCCTCATCCCTCCCAACATACTGCTTGGCTGCTGGCTTGTGCGGCTTTCGTGACAATGAATACTAGCGTTTGGCTGCACAGTAAGAATCCCTGAATGTAAGCAAACAAATGAAGGGTTAGGCTGGGTTACAGTTAGTGGGATTTATAATAAAGCCGTCACACTAAAGACACATACTTTCTTTTCCCGTTTGGAAGCCGGCTTCCCGGATACAGTTGCCAATCATAGTGTGAACATACCTCAAGCAAGCCTTAAACAAATGTCCTCTCCTGTCCTGACCACCGGTGACCACCAACACACGTCTTTGCCCATTTTGTCCTTATAATACCGTCGGCTCGCTCCACTCTTGTTGTCATCTCCACGGTAACAAATGTATCCAGTCGCATTGGAGATGACAAGAAAAAGCCCAATAATCGTAAAAAACGGGATGCGGAATACAAGATTTTATTGCAGTAGTCTGACAGTGCAATCGTGAAAGAGCAAATTTGTCTTGTAGTCTGATCCGGGCATTACGTGTTGGACCGTTGTCTCCGACGTGTTGTCTGTCCCACACCGCTGAGGTTTATTTATTTATTTGTTTTTTAAATAACTTTATTGGCCGTCAGATATTTACAGTACCACGTCAAAAGACACGCGACAAGGCTAAAAATAAACTAGCTTTTGGATTCTAATATACTGTGCACGCGGCGACGCAGACTAAATGTCTTTTGCGGAGCCGATCAATGACGTCCTTGATCGGATCAGTGAATTATGACATTAACGCCGATCAGCATAAAATGCTAAATATCGGCCGATACAGATCAGCCCGATCAAATCGCTGTAAAGTCTACTATCTGCCAAACTGCTGCTTGTTGTATAGTATCTGTATCTCAAACATTTGCTCGCAAGTCAGAGCAAAAAATCGTCAGAACAATGGCTCATATCTCAAAAAACTCATTAGTCGGGATACTTGTATTGCAAGACACTACGGTATTATAATATGTATGCTGCCACTCCCCCAGCAGCCAACAGCACAGTAGATGCACTTGCTCACCTGTGGTCATGGGTGGGCCAAACAGATCATGAGTGTGGTTAATGAAGTTAATGGCAAGAGGGAAGAAGCTGTTGGAATCTCTGTAGTTCTAGTTTGCATTGATCGGTAGCACCTACCTAATGGAAGGAGCTGGAAGAGCTGGTGACCAGGATGTGGAGGGTCCAAAAGGATTTTGCATGCGTTCTGGCAGCGTGCAAGTCCTCAAGGGTGGGTAGGGGAGTACCGACAATCTTTTCGGCAGTCCTGATTGTCCGTTGCAATCGGAGTTTGTCCTTTTTTGTGGCACCACCAAACCAGACTGTGATGGACAAACACAGGACTGAATCGATGACTGTTGTGGAGAACTGCCTCAACAGCTCCTGTGGCAGCCTCTACTAACACTTTGCTGTGAAGACACATGTAATTTTCTCATTAAATTCTGATTTTAATGAAACTTATCATGCACTGTTAGAATGTCTTAGCATCACTTCAGACAACTGAGGGAATTATTAGTATGTAGCTGAGGAATTGTTAGTTTGGCTTGTTGACATCAAAGCACTGGAACTGGCTAACCTGAGGGTATGGTTCAAATTTTAATTAATTTTAAACATAAATATGTTTGCCCCTGAGACTTCAGACCTCAATTCTGCAGTGAAAGAGAGGACAGACATGGAATATTTGTCAGACATGCTTACATTTTATGTACAATTCATTCTAGTGATGGAAAATGGACATTGAAAGGTGCCAACAAATAGGATCTGTGAATTGTCCTACTGTGTTAAAAGTGAAGTGGACATAATGTACATTTAAATTATTATTTTTTTGTTTTTATAACATTTACTTGCCTGACACTGTTAGCTATTGTGAACACTCCCTAAAAATGCATGACAACAGTTCATCATAATATTGCTGTGATGACCCACAAGAGAGAGACAATCACTAGGGACCTGAACTTTTAAGAGAGGGGTAGTAGTTAAACGTGTTCCCAGATTCAAAGAGGTGGGCTGTCTGTTGTTATTTTATTATCAGTAAGTTTGACATGGAGAGTAAAGTGACATGAGCTGCTTTCGTCTCCTCGTCTCATTATTCATCGCATCGCCACAATTGCTGACCCTGACATGATTAATAATGTCAGAACGTGATTGTGACAGCAACGAACCCCCAGTGCCTACATAAAGTGAAATGCCTTTCGGCCTCAAACGAGCGGCGCAGTCATTTCACCGCCTGATGGATTCTGTGCTGTGTGATATGTCATTCTTGTTTATCTACCTGGACGAAATCACGGTGGCCAGTGTGGGTGCAGAGGAGCACCTGACACACCTCGAGCTGCTAATCTCAGCGTCTCTGTGAACATGGGCTCATCGTCAACCCAGCCAAGTGCCAGTTTGGCCATTACCTTTCTCAGACACCACGTCATGCTATCCTCCTTCCAGCTAGGGTGTACGCTATCACCAATTTCCCACACCCCTCCACTGTGAAGTACCTGCAGGTGTTCTTGGGCATGGTGAACTTTTATAACAGGCTTATTCCCCAGGCAGGTCACCTCATGTGGCCCTTGTATGAGGCCCTGTGGGGCATAGTGCCCAAGGATGAAGTGGAGTGGTCCCTAGGGATGGAAGAAGCTTTCGACGCTAGCAAGACTGCGCTGGCAACCGCGGCCCTGCTGGCGCACTTGTGTCTGTGATAGATGTGTCTGACTATGCAGTGGGAGCAGTGTGTGTGCAGTGGGTGGGTGGGGCCTGGCGGCCACTGGCCTTCTTCTGCAACAGCTACGTGACAATAAGAGGAAGTACAGGACTTTCAACAGGGAGCTCCTAGGTCTCTTCCTCCCCACACGACATTTCAGATTCCTCTTGGAGGCCTGCCAGTTCAATGCCTTTGTGGACCACAAGCCATTGACATTTGCCATGGCCAAGACCTCTGAGCCTACCTCTCACAGTTGGTCGTGTGGTCCGTTCACTTGAGACTTGATTACGCTGCAATGGCCACCGAACAGGCCGCAGACGCTGACATTCATGCCTTCTGGATGGTCCCCACTGGACTGAGTCTAGAAAACATAAGGTTTGATAACGCCAACGCCACACTCCTCTGTGATTTCTCCACTGGCCAACCACACCCCAAGTCCTATGTGTCAGCAGCTGACCTACAAGGGGCCCTTCCGTGACGTGGGGGCTATGAACTTGAACTGTGAATGGATCACGGTGGAATGCCTCAAGCATGCTCCTGTGGATGCTGGTGTGCCGCTGCAGCTGGTTCTGCTTCCACAGTGGGGGTGCACACCTGCTGCAGTCTCCTGCCCAGTGCTGGCTCCAACCCGGCCTCTGGACCCACCCCTTTATCCTGACCCACCTCCTGTTAAGTGGAGCCATTTTGGCTGCTTGATCCGTCCCACTCACCTTAACTGTTTCTCTTGGCACTGTTTATAATTTACTCTTCGGTTGTGCAATTTTCTTATGGTGAATTCTGAGGGGGCCTGTGTGGTGACCCACAAGGGAGAGACATTCACGAGGGACCTGTACCTTTAACAGCGGGTCGGTAGTCACACGTGTTTACAGGGTTAAAGAGGTGGGCTGTTTATTGTTGTTTTTCTGTCAGTTAGTATGATGTGGAGAGTAAAGAGACATGACCCACTTTTGTCTCCTCATCTCTTTATTTACTGCACCTCCACAATGCTCTGAATGTGTACCTCATGTGTACATGATACAAATGGGATGAGCCCATATCCTACAATAAAGTCAATTGCTTGCAGGGATACAAACAACAATCAGACCTTTTGCTATAATAAAAAGTCCACTGAAAGACAAGTTCATGTCTTAGGAATATTAACTGGAGGTTGAAAAGATCTATAATCTGTAGGAGTTCAGAGCTCTGGGTTGTGGTTGCACCATCCGAGCAGAGCTTCAACAAAGAGATTTAAATCTCTTAGTAGCAGAATTATCAGAGGGACGCAAGAAAGCAAAGGTGAAGTCGTTAAACCATTCTACCAATGTGTAGCAACATTTGTGCAGGTACTGGGTGATGGTGATTTTAATGTAGCCCTATTGGGGGCACAGTGCAAACTGTAGGCCGGTCCCAAGCCCGGATAAATGCAGAGGGTTGCGTCAGGAAGGGCATCCGGCTTAAAACCTTGCCAAACAAATATGAGCGTTCATCCAAAGAATTCCATACCGGATCGGTCGTGGCCTGGGTTAACAATGTAGGCCACCGGCGCCATCAACCTGTAGGGCGCCGTTGGAAATTCAGCTAGTGTGGGTCGAAGTCGAAGAAGAAGAAGAGGTGGAAAGCGGGTTCTTCGGCAGAAAGAGAAGAGGAAAGCACAGAGCCGAGAACTGAATGTGGGGACTTTGAATGTTGGGACTATGACAGGAAAATCTCGGGAGTTGGTTGACATGATGATTAGGAGAAAGGTTGATATATTGTGTGTCCGGGAGACCAGGTGGAAAGGCAATAAGGCTAGAAGTTTAGGGGTAGAGTTTAAATTATTTTACCATGGTGTAGATGGGAAAAGAAATGGAGTCGGGGTTATTTTAAAAGAAGAGTTGGCTAAGAATATCTTGGAGGTGACAAGAGTATCAGATCCAATGATGAGGCTGAAAATTGAAGGGTGTTATGTATAATGTGATTAGTGGCTATGCCCCGCAGGAAGGATGTGACCTAGAGGTGCAAGAGAAATTCTGGAAGGAGCTAGACGAAGTAGTTCTGAGCATCCCAGACAGAGAGAGAGTTGTGATTGGTGCAGATTGTAATGGACATGTTGGTGAAGGAAATATGGATGATGAAGAAGTGATGGGTAAGTACGGCATCCAGGAAAGTAACTTGGAAGGACAGATGGTGGTAGACTTTGCAAAAAGGATGCAAATGGCTGTACTGAACACTTTTTTCCAGAAGAGGCAAGAACATAGGGTGACCTACAAGAGCGGAGGTAGAAGCACGCAAGTGTATTACGTCTTGTGCAGACGATGTATTCTGAAGGAGGTTACCGACTGTAAGGTTGTGGTAGGGGAGAGTGTGGCTAGACACCATAGGATGGTGGTGTGTAAAATGACTCTGGTGGTGGGGAGAAAGATTAGGAAGACAAAGGCAGAGCAGAGAACCAAGTGGTGGAAGCTGAGACAGGACGAGTGTTGTGCAGCTTTTCGGGAAGAGGTGAGACAGGCTCTCGGTGGACGGGAGGAGCTTCCAGAAGACTGGACCACTGCAGCCAAGGTGATCATAGAGGCAGGCAGGAGAGTACTTGGTGTATCTTCTGGCAGGAAAGGAGAGAAGGAGACTTGGTGGTGGAACCTCACAGTACAGGAAATCATACAAGGAAAAAGGTTAACTAAGAAGAAGTGGGACACTGAGAGGACCGAGGAGAGGTGGAAGGAATACATTGAGATGCGACACAGGGCAAAGGTAGAGGTGGCAAAGGCCAAACAAGAGGCATATGATGACATGTATTGCACCCAGAGAGGAACTGTGGTACTGCATGCGGACGTCTGTAGTGGCAGAGAAGTATGTTAGAATAATACAGGACCTGTACGAGGGCAGCAGAACAGTGGGGGTGTGCTGTAGGTGTGACAGATGAATTTAAGGTGGAGGTGGGACTGCATCAGGGATCAGCCCTGAGCCCTTTCCTGTTTGCAGTGGTGATGGATAGGCTGACAGATGAGGTTAGACTGGAATCCCCGTGGACCATGATGTTTGCAGATGACATTGTGATCTGCAGTGAAAGCAGGGACCAGGTTGAGGAACAGTTAGAAAGATGGAGGCACGCACTGGAAAGCAGAGGAATGAAGATTAGCCGAAGTAAGACAGAATATATGTGCATGAATGAGAGGGGTGGTGGGAGAAGAGTGAGGCTACAGGGAGAAGAGATAGCAAGGGTGGAGGCCTTTAAATACTTGGGGTCAACCGTCCAGAGCAATGGTGAGTGTGGTCAGGAAGTGAAGAAACGGGTCCAAGCAGGTTGGAACGGGTGTCAGGTGTGTTATGTGACAGAAGAGTCTCTGCTAGGATGAAGGGCAAAGTATATAAAACAGTGGTGAGGCCAGCCATAATGTACGGCTTAGAGACAGTGGCACTGAAGAGACAACAGGAAGCAGAGCTGGAGGTGGCGGAAATTAAGATGTTGAGGTTCGCTCTTGGACCATGTTGGATAAAATTAGAAATTAGCTCATCAGAGGGACAGCCAAGGTTCGATGTTTTGGAGACAAAGTTAGAGAGAGCAGAATTCGATGGTTTGGACACGTCCAGAGGAGAAATAGTGAGTATATTGGTAGAAGGATTATGAGGATGGCGCTGCCAGGCAAGAGACCTAGAGGAAGACCAAAGAGAAGGTTGATGGATGTCGTGAGGGAAGACATGAGGGCAGTTGAGGTTCGAGAGGAGGATGCAGAAGATAGGCTTACATGGAAAAAGATGACGCGCCGTGGCGACCCCTAAAGGTGCAAGCCGAAAAGAAAATAAGAAGACTGGGTGATGTTGATTTTAGCGTCTGAGTTATTCAGATGTGTCCCCAGCGTTGCAGAGATTGTCGAAAGGCCTATTATATTTTAGGTCACATTATTCAAGAGGAATGATCTAATCTGGTCTGCTAATTATGTGGGTGAGGCGGATATGAACCCAAATAGCACTAATATGTGGATACATTTTGGGGAGTGCTATAATTTATGTTCATCATGCATTATTTTTGAATTGTCTACAAAATAGCAGACTATAACAGTATATGGATATTACATCAGTGCAGTAAAGTATCTAAATGTACATCCATTTTTCCGAGAGCAAAGTCAGCATGTTTATAGTCAAGAATAGTGATTTGAGCATGTCTGTCTGTCTGTCTGTCTGTGTGTCTGTCTGTCTATCTATCTATCTATCTATCTATCTATCTATCTATCTATCTATCTATCTATCTATCTATCTATCTATCTATCTATCTATCTATCTATCTATCTATCTATCTATCTATCCATCCATCTATCTATCTATCTATCTATCTATCTATCTATCTATCTATCTATCAACTCCAACCCCTTCTCCATCTACAGTATCTCTATCAACAGTGGTGCATTGAGATACAAAATACATGGGATCTGTGACCTCACTCATAACTTCTACACAAACACAAATCACATTTCCCCATTCAAATGAAAGTAAATGCCCTTAATCTGTTCCAGACCCCCAAAAGCTAAGAATTCTAACGTGTTTTTTGTATTAATAAAAATAGAACTCTTTAATGGTACATTCAATAAAACATACTGTAGTACTAGAATGATTAATTCATTGCGATTACGTGGCTTCTTCTGGTGTGCAAGCCTTGGCCACCTGGGGGCAGTATAAAACATCCATCCCTCCATCCATTTTCTTTACCGCTTATCCTCACTAGACAGACATTCGGATATACATGAAGACCGTCAAAACCCCTCAGTAAGCTGCAGGAATATTACTCATTTTTCGATGAGGATAAAGAATATATGGCCCTGAGTAGTATGTTGTCTGTCTATATGTGTTGCTCAACTGTTTGTTTTCAATTATCAGTTGCTTAAATACTTTTAACATTGCAGCACTGATGCTTTTGTTAGCCTTTCTATGGAATTTTGTATTGCTTGTTAGCATTAAGCTAAGCAGCCTTTCCTATGACAAAACTATTTGGTTGTTTTAAATACACAATATGTAATTGTTTTAATTTTACTGTATGTTTACTTTGACAGTAAACTTAAACTGGGAGTGACAAACATCTTGAATCATCTTTGTTTAAGGATGGCTCGTATGGTGAAATAGTCATATGTCAGGTTATTGGTATCAAAGCACCACTGTATTCTATGTCTATTTATAGCTGGTGCCATCTAGTTTACTGTCACAAACTACAGCAATAACTATATGATACAAACTCTGCTTATTTAAGCTATTTCAGACTCACAATAAGTGGCCATTACGCTAACCAATCAGGTAAATATAAAACATCTCAGGCCAAGTAAATACAGCTACTGTTTGACAAAATGTGGTATTTTTGTGTTTGATACTTAGGATGCTTTTAAGAAACATTTAGATGTGTCTACCAGCAGGATGAATTAATAAAAGGACAGATAATATTTCCAGGCACAAAGACCACCACATGTTTGTGTTTGGGGTGTAACAAAGAAGCTGCCAACTGCATTTATGCAATAGGAAATGGACACAACAGGGCTCAGCAGGCACTGCGAGGTTGCATATCCATAATACACGAGGAAAGAAATGCCAGTGAATGTGTAATTAATTGCAAAACAAAACACGGAGCAGAATAGGGTGCAACCTCTTTAACTACAACCCCAATGCCAATGAAGTTGGGACGTCGTGATTTGCAAATCATGTTCAACCCATATTTAATTGAATACAACAAAGACAAGATATTTAATGTTCAAACTGATAAACGTTATTGTTTTTTGCAAATAATCATTAACTTAGAATTTTATGGCTGCAGCGTATTCCAAAAAAGCTGGAACAGGTGGCAAAAAAGTTGGGGAATGCTCATCAAGCACCTGTTTGGAACATCCCACAGGTGAACAGGCTAATTGGGAACAGGTGGGTGCCATGATTGGGTATAACAGGAGCTTCCCTGAATTGCTCAATCACAGATGGGGCGAGGTTCACCTCTTTGTGAACAAGTGCGTGAGAAAATAGTCAGACAGTTTAATGACAATGTTCCTCAATGTAGAATTGCAAGGAATTTAGGGATTTCATCATCTACGGTTCATAATATCATCAAAAGGCTTCAGACAATCTGGAGAAATCACTGCATGTAAGCGGCAAGGCCGAAAACCAACATTGAAGCCCGTGACCTTTGATCCCTCAGGCGGCACGGAATATAATGAAAAGTCTGTCACCTGATATCAACCCAATAGAGCAGGGCTGTCAAACTCATTGTAGTTCATGGGCCAGATTCACCCCACTTTGATCTCAAATGGCCAGAACCAGTATAGTCACG
This sequence comes from Phyllopteryx taeniolatus, assembly GCF_024500385.1. Classification (NCBI taxonomy): domain Eukaryota; kingdom Metazoa; phylum Chordata; class Actinopteri; order Syngnathiformes; family Syngnathidae; genus Phyllopteryx; species Phyllopteryx taeniolatus. The sequence continues at coordinate 19,723,758 of NC_084502.1, read as the reverse complement.
GCCTTATATACACTAAATAACAACAATTAGATTTTTTACCATTTTTTGGGTGCATGTAATTATAGTTACATTTGGGAAAATACATTTATTGATTATTATCTTGTTGCAAATTTTGTTTCAAATCATATGAGGAATCTCAAATTTCATAACTAAAATTAGTGCAATTTCAACAACATTATGAATCAGTGTTTTCATTTACACATGCAATTTACAGATCACAGTAGATCTATAAAGGGTATATGTATCTTTTAATTGTTTATAAATAATTTAAAATTTACATACATTTTCACATCCATATGGAAATCTTGAAAGGCTCAACTGACTCACCACAATTTACAAACGAAAGTGGGAATTTTTCAGAATGAAAGTGCAGCTATCCCCCTGCCCTGTAAATGTACACAGGCAGATTTGACAGAGTAAAACTAAAAAAAAATGAATACAAAGTTCATGTATTAAATGTTTCTATTAAGGACATACATATCCACATTAAGTGCACAATAGCAACTTAAATTAGCTGCTTGTTAAAACATTGTTAAATAGTCACCCAGTAGCTTGCCATAAAAACACAATGACTCTACTGTATATGAGGTTAGCATTCGTCAGCGCAAACAATTAGCAACCTCTCTCCAACTATTAGCATGCATCAAATTAGCTTGTAGCCTACATTTCCCCAAAGAAGTGACTTTCAACTTTTTCAATGCCGGTTCAATCCCCGGCCCCGCCTGTGTGGAGTTTGCATGTTCTCCCCCGTGCCTGCGTGGATTTTCTCCGGGCACTCCGGTTTCCTCCCACATCCCAAAAACATACATGGTAGGTTAATTGAAAACTCTAAATTGCCCGTAGGTTTGAATGTGAGTGCGAATGGTTGTTTGTTTGTATGTGCCCTGCGATTGGCTGGCAACCAGTTCAGGGTGTACCCCGCCTCCTGCCCGATGATAGCTGGGATAGGCTCCAGCACGCCCACGACCCTAGTGAGGAGAAGCGGCTCAGAAAATGGATGGATGGATGCATAAATGAACTAAAACTTGCCTGATGGGCAGAATAATGCCCGCAGGCCGGATTGGACCCCCTGACGGACCAGTTCTGGCCCGCGGTCTGGATGTTTGACACCTCTGTAATCGAGCATGCATTTCTGTTATTAAGGAGAAAATGGAAAGCTTGACAAAGTGTCTCCAGGGAGGGAAGTTAGAACTTGAACTCCACACTTCAAACGGTTATTGACTTCTTCGTTTTCTGGGTTATATTTACAGTTATGTCATCCATTTCAACACCGCTTATCCTGGTTAGGGTCGCGGGACGCTGGAGCCTATCCCAGCTGACTTCGGGCGAAAGGCGGACTACACCCTGAACTGGTCGCCAGTCAGTCGCAGGGCACATATAGACACGGACAACCATTCGCACTCACATTCACACCGTCACTGAGTGGGAATTGAACTCACGCTGCCCGCACCAAAGTCAGGCGAGTGTACCACTACACCATCAGTGACTCACAGTTATGTCAATTGTCCAAATAATTTCAAGCCCCTGATAATGGAGGTACTGAGGTATGCATACAATGACTGTAGTTCATGTCACTGAGTGGGAACAAAACCCACACTCAGGCAAATGTACCACGACATCATCAGTGACTGGCTATAATCCATGTATGGTAAATGTCATATTTTTGCCAAAGCTGAAAGTATGTTTTATTTGAAATTGTGGTGGTGTGGAAATGATCAAAGAATACTGTGATTCATAGTTCGGAACCTAACTGTAGTTCCTTCGGTAGCTGACCTCTTTGTAAGGCTGGAAGGTGCCAAGAACTGAGTAAGTTGATTACGTAAACGGACAAGAAAAATAAAGGCCTGTCTGGACCACAAGAAGTGGAATCAGGTTGCTGAGCAGACGGAACATTGAGCCATCCTAGCTTGTTCTCACCCCTCAGGAGCCTTATCCATCACCCGCTGATCTGTCTCTGCATACCTCCCTCTCATAAAGGAAATGAAAGTCCTAATTGGAAATTGTGTTAATTCTGTGGCATGTTAGAAACTCAATCCAGCCTTCATGTCCACAGAATTGCAAAAATGCTTGACAAATTAGGGGAGGCACCTTCCCGGAACAACATCCTGGTCTTCATCTTCGCCAACTTCCCACCACTCACGCAACATCACAAAGCCCATGATTAATGTCGTCCAAACTCACTGCTCCAAATCAAAGCAAATGTGCAACAAATGAACTTGAATGTTAAGATTACCTTCATCTATCACTGCATCCCAGCATCATAATTGTGTTGTGCACTAAGAATAGTCTTGGTTTGGACAGTAGAATTGTAGATTTCTGTTGTTGTCATGCTGGACACACACAGTGAATATTCATGTTATTTAAATGAAGCGAGCAGATCTTCAAACACAATGAATGCTGAACTATTATTCATAAAGCACACCCCACGTCCCCACCAGTTCCAATTTCTTTTTACCTGCGATATCTACCGCTTTTAAATGCTTATCAGACTGTAAATGAAGTATTTTACTGGTACGTAGACCACCTAATGCTTCCCTTTTCCATGTCTTGGTAACTTCTCAGCTTTAACCGGCAAAAGCAGGTATTATTTCTAGCTTTGGCGGGCCATGCACCTGGGCTTTCAGTGTGGACATACCTGACTTAATCCTTCTCTTTCTACTACCACGTCACAATTATACAGACCATCAATAGTCAATTATTTATTTGGATAGCCCTTAATCACAAAAGAATTGCAAAAGTCCTGCAGTGGTGGGCAGCTGTGGCCCAATGGTTAAGATCATTGCCTGCCACCGTGAGGGACCTAGGTTCAAGACCCCGACTGGACCATCCACCAACATCCACCGTACTCACAACAAAGTAAAGACTCCTTTTTGCTTTATCAGGTTAGTTTGGGTGGTCAGCAGTCCTGTATCCCACTGGCAATGGTAGTTTCGGGTATGTGTGATACTATACGTGCAGCTGCACAGGGCGGCATTTCCAGCAGTGGTGCCCGAGGGGGGTCTCACACAGGGCACCATTCAAGGTAGGACTGTTAAGAACTTAAACAAGAACAACCTTTACAAAGCTGACCTTGACATATAGCTAAAAGTGGAGTCAACAATTGCAATACCAGAATGATGTGTGAATTGTGGAAAACAAGGGTGTGAGGAATTTGAACAAATTTCTTCTACTCTTCTCCTGCCTTGCCAGCCAATGTAGAAAGTAAGTAGTATAATGCAGGTAAATGACACGGGCTGTGTCAATTGTTGATTACCGTATGTGCCACGGGCCGCAAAAAAATGGATAGTGGGCCGCAAATGCCCCCCGGCCTGTAGTTTGGACACCACTTCTGTAGAGACTGTAATTTTTTCTTCTTCTTCTTTTCCTTTTAGCTTGTCCTGTGAGGTATTACGTCATCTTTTTGTAGTTCAGCCTATCTTTTGATATAATCGATAGAGGGTTATATCGTACCAGTATAAACGTTGTTATATCCCATTACAATATATTTATATATTGCATAGATGCAGAAAAAATATTCAAATTTAGGTTGTCAATGTAGGTCAGCATTTCTGATAGTGTTTAGGCCAACAGAGAAGTACTTTTTCTCCGGGCACTCCGGTTTCCTCCCACATCCCCAAAACATGCATGGTAGGTTAATTGAAGACTCTAAATTGCTCGTAGGTGTGAATGTGAGTGCAAATGGTTGTTTGTTTGTATGTGCCCTGCGATTGGCTGGCAACCAGTTCAGGGTGTACCCCGCCTGCTGCCCGAAGATAGCTGGGATAGGCTCCAGCACTCCCGCGACCCTTGTGAGGAGAAGCAGCTCTGAAAGTGGATGGATGGATGGATGGATGGATGGATTTAATATGGAATATCACTTAAAATCATATGTGAGTCAAGGCAGGTGAGCGAATACTTTTGGCAATATAGTGTAGCTCTGTTAGCTTTGGTTGTTGTGTGCGTGCATTTTGGAGATTATTACGGATCAGAATCAGCGCCAGTTGAAGACATTGGACCAGTTTCAGACTCACCAAGCTAATTCTGGCTCATCCTTCAAGGTGAGTCTGATGACAGCTCTGCAAACCGACACATTGAATTCTACCTGCTTACATGTGCTCAGACTTCAGAGTCTGATTCTTATTTGTGGCATTCCTGTAAAAATGCTATAACAATGCTCTGAAGGGGAAACATTGTAAGGAAATAATAAATCACAATGGGGTCACATCTTCTCATCTCTGCTCCCGCCGTCATGAGCTTGTTTCAAGCCCCACAAGCTGTGTGGCTGCTTAACATATGAATGATGAGATTTGATAAAAGCAGTTCTGAAAAGTGGCTGATGAATATGTGTGAATCTGAAACGGTTGTTGTGTGATCATGTGCAGATGAGCGTGTGGGAGGTGTGTGTGTGTGTGTGTGTGTGTGTCATATGCGTGAGTGTGTTTGCTGATGCAGCTCACATTTGTAGGTCTGTTTTTTCTGTACCTTGAAAATTAAAGAAGCCACTGAGTTTGAATTAAAAATTCTAAATCAAATTAAAAACTCAACCCTCCATTTTATTTGTGCGTGTGTCAAACTGAGGACATGGCTCTCCACACACTTGACAGGAGTTCAGCCATTTTCACATGCACAGTGGATTTTATCACCGTAGCAACCAGTCCACTGAATGATGTTGAATCATGTTGAAGACTGCTAATTTCTTTCCAGTTGCCATGAACAATGATCTTGAGAAGTCAGGAAACTAAGCGAAGTGTATGTGTGTGCAGCTGTGTGAGTCTGAACTTGAAAGACTACAATGACATAAAGAGGAAGAGGCAAGATTAAAGAGTAATCAATGGATTGAATGATGGAGAAAGAAGAAAGCAGTATGAGTGCACAACAAATACTAAAAAAACAAAAACAAGGAGAAGATTAAGAGGAGAGAAACTACAAAAAAGGATTTATTGTGAGCCATTATTAACATGGTAAAAAAAAATATTTCAAGCTCCTTATGTAGCATTAAAGATGCTAACAAGGAAAGTGAAAAATATGTACTAACTGCAATATTTTTCAATAAATAGGCGATTCAGGTGGCGGCACGGTGGACGACTGGTTAGAGCGTCTGCCTAACAGGTCTGAGGAGCGGGGTTCAATCCCCAGCCCCGCCTGTGTGGAGTTTGCATGTTCTCCCTGTGCCTGTGTGGGTTTTCTCCGGTTTCCTCCCACATCCCAAAAACATGCATGGTAGGTTGATTGCAGACTCTAAATTGCCCGTAGGTGTGAATGTGAGTGCGAATGGTTGTTTGTTTATATGTGCCCTGCGATTGGCTGGCGACCGGCTCCTCAGAACTGTGAAGCAGATGTGCTACCCAGTAACCGTGCCGTTATACAGATTATATAAATTAAATATGGTTGCAATGTACAGTAAATATTCCTATGAAACTATGTTTTGGCGGATGCAAATGTGTTTTGCTTTTTCAGTGGCGGTTTAAAAGGACAGGTTTAAAGAAAAAAAAACTGAAATCAAGCATTTTCTATAAATGGTAATGAGTCTTAAATATCTCAGTGAAGATATTTTGGCCCACCCTTCCTTGCAGAATTGTTTTAATTCAGTAACAATGGAGGGTTTTAAGAATGAACAGCCTTTTTAAGGTCCGTCCAAGACATTTCAATTGGATTCAGGCCCATATTTTGACTAGGCAACTCAAAAATCTTCATTTAGTTTTTTTAAGCCATTCAGAAGTCGACTTGCTGGTGTGTTTTGGATTGTTATGCTGCTGCAGAACCCAAGTGCGCTTCAGTTTGAGGTCACAAAATGAAGGCCAAACAATCTCCTTCAGGATTTTCTGGGAAAGAGCAGAATTCATGGTTCCATCAATCACTGCATGTCATCCAGGTCCAGAAGGAGCGAAGCAGCCTCAGACTATCGCACTAGCACCACCATGTTTGACTGTCGGTATGATGTTCTTTTTCTGAAGTGGTGTGTTACATTTAAACTACAGGTAAAAAGAAACACACCCTCAAAAAAGTTCAACTGTCATCTTGTCGGTCCATAAAATATTCTCCCAAAAGTCTTCAGATTCATTCAGATGCTTTTTTCTTTTTTTCAAAAGTAAGACAAACCTATTTTTGGTCAGCAGTCGTTTTTGCCCTGTCTCTTCCTTATGGTTGAATCATGAACACTGACTTTCACTGAGGCAGCGGAACGCTTCAGTTGTTTAGCTGTTGTCCTAGGTTCCTTTGTGACCTCCTGAATGACCCGTTGCTGTGCTCTTGGGGAAATTTTTGTAGGCCGGCCACTCCTGGAAAGGTTCACCACTGTTACATGTGTGCTCCATTTGTGGATAATGCCTCCGACCATGCTTCGCTGGAGTCGTAAAGCTTCAGATCTAACCTGATGTCTGTTTATTCTCATCTGTTCTTGATTTTTTTGGGGATCGTGGCATTTATTGCAGCTTTTTCAGATCTTTTAGCTGACTTCATTTCATTAGACAGGTTCCATTTAATTTCTTGATTTGAACAGGTCTGTAGTTAATCAGGTTTGGTCATTAAAAATGACTGTAAAAATGTGATTAGCCTCAGCTAATTCATGATTTAACAAGGGGGACAATTACTTTTCATACAGTGCCAGGTATCTTTGAATAGTTTTTTCCCCCTTTATCAATAAAAATCACAGGTCAAAAACTGCATTTTATATTTACTTATCTTTACTTATCTTTATGGGATATTTACATTTGTTTGATGATCTTAAACATTAAAGTGGCTAAAAATGTGAGGGGGCAAATTAAATACTATATATATGAAATACATAATAATTTTGAAATTAGCACAAATTGGAAGTTGAGCATTGTTCTGTTGTCAATGCAAAGCCGAGTCCTCATATTTTGATTCTAAACAGCAAAGTAATTTGGCTGGTAAATCAGCAAGAAGATGGTCGCTGTCACGCAGTGAGCCCGATATAAAAAAGTTTTTGCGTGACATTTAGATGTCTTGTTCATAGGAGGATGCATGCCTGCTGCTCATTTTGTTGTTGCAACAATAAATATATTTGGCTCCGTGTGTTGTGGTATTTGAACAATATGCATTGTGTGCTTGGCAGGAAATACGTTCCCGTGGTGCGATACACTTAGAGACAATCAAGCCAAATTTGAACAGTTTCCCTCCTAAACGTTCTAAACACATGTGCTGTGCCAGCCATTATCGCAAATTGAACCCATGTCTTAGAAGAGTGGTAGGAGGAGATTTTGAGATGCTGCGGAATAAAAATGCTTCCCGTCCCACTCTGGCCCACTCTCCAGTACGTGTTAGACCTTATTACATACTGTCAGGTTGAGTTGCGTGCACCACGGCCGGTTTACCACAGCTGACTAGGTTTCTCATCCACACTCTGAGTGCCGTGGCAAATGTTTTGACAATTGAAGCATCTCACCGTGCATCCACAGCAATTTCGGCGTTTCAAATTACCCGTCCCTTCCCCCTGTACTGTTTCACGACTATCCCATTTTGTCCACAGTGGCCTGAAACAGGATTAGTGTGGCCGCCAGGAACAAATAAAAAATAAAATAAAATAAATGATCCACAGGTGATAAAGGCAGTTGTTGATGTGCTTATGAAATCTAAGATTGGGATGCATGTAGAATCCCCCCTAAAAAAATTTTTTTTTATGTTTACTAGATTTTAAGGACAAGGTAATCAAAAACATTGATTATCCAAGTGTCAAAACCATAAACATAGGTCGGAGTACTCGTTTGAGTAATTTCCTGTGAAATAAGAGCAATAATTTTTTATTCAGCATCATCACATTAACTACAGGGCTTCATTGTACAGTACGACACTAAATTCACTTCTGACCTCATCTTCTCTGCACTCAGGTGAGTGACTAAAGCGTGATGTCTTTTTTTGGTGGGAAATTATGGGATAAAAAGAATTTCAGACAGACATTATTACAGGGTGAGAATGCGGACATATCCACAATGCTGCTGGTAATAATAATAATAATAAAAAGACACCACGATCATGCAGACCATATGACAGAACAAGAAGTGACACTGAAGAAAGCGTTACTTTTCCTGTAACATGCACTCATAAGAGGCTGCCTGGAAAGCCACTGCCCTGGAAAAGAGCTGCTATTTAATCAACAGATGAACAGCAGAATCCTGTAGAATCAATACCAATGCAGCATGTGCACGGTTTTATGTCAGTAAACAGCTCCCACTGCTGGCATAGTTGCTGCAGGCACATGATGCAGCAAAGATCTCCACAGACCTCTACCATTTTATATTAAACTACTCAGGAGGAGGCATCTTTTCATTGGATCTTGCTGGTTTTCATTCACTGGACTGCCAATGCATAGTGAGGAATGGAAGACCAATAATGCCTATCCAAATGGAATACATTAACAACCTCGACACCAGCTGCTGTTATTTTTGTTCTGATGATGAGTGTATGTGGGTGCTGATGGTGTGGAATGCGCCATGTCCTGGTCGCATTGCTCCCTCCTCTCTACCGGTCACTTAGTGAGCGAGCATCACACTCTTCCCACTCATTTGTACTCTACAAACTTCACTCAGCTTCACAGTATTAAAAAACAAACAAACAAACAAACAAACAAAAAAACCTCTCAAGGTCACGGAGTTTTAATGCATGATGCACTCAACATAAAAAATACTGACAGCCAAACCTCTGCTGTAAGACACAATACTACACTGGTGGTATGAGCTGTATAAAAATGGGTGAAAAACACAATATAACCAGTTTTAACAGTGTCAGAAATGACACAATGTTTGTTATTGTAGTTTTAGAATATACTGGTATAAAACTGTCGCCATTTTGTGGAACCAACATTTATTTTAGGGGGGACTGAAGATTGGTTTTAGTGGGGCTAAGCCAATAAAACTTTGGGATTCAAATATAATACAAAATATTTTTTTGGGTGGGGGGGGGGGGGGGGGGGGGGAGCTTGAGAAGTTTTTAAGGGGGCTGCAGCCCCACTAAAATACTCCTAGTGATGCCACTGCGGTAAAGTATGTCCTGAGACAAAGTAACTGGAGCAGTAATAACTGATTCTCAAATATTATTTTAAATCCTAATTATTTCTTGAGGACCCCCTAAAAAATGTTTTCACTTGATCTTCTCTCTTGATGACCAACTTACATATCAAACAACAGATAAAATGAGCTTTGAATCACCATTTTTGGTATGACTCTGTTGTCTTCCTTGTAGTTATTAAAACATTTTATTTGATCACAGACATATTTCAAATAGAAGCAATTATGCTCTGAGGTTGTCTCTCACCATACATGCAACCCTGTTACCGAAACCTTTTTAGCCATCTAGAAGAAAAGAAAAGAGGTGAGCTACATGATTCATCAGAAATGACATCGTCTAACTAATTGCTCTCGGTTGACCTAAGGTAAGTCCTCTTCTATTTTTCTTATTTTTTTCAATGTTCTCAGCCGTAATGGAGTGTCACTCAAACTAACGCAACCTTGTCAGTCATATATCAGAAAAAGATGTCATATTAAAGTTTGTCTTTTTTTTATTATTTGATAGCCAAGTTTGCCCTTTTCAATTAGCATAGCAGCTAAAACAACTAGGATGTATTCTTGAGCAAAAACTAATATTAGCATTGATTTGAAACTCTGTTCCTGTAATTATGGGAACACTAAAATTGAGTTAGCTACCAAACAAAACAAAACAAAACAAAACAACAACAACAAAATCACACACACAAATGAAATGGCCCATTTTTCACAAAAGCTGCTGCCTAAATGAAATGTGCTGCACCAGGACAGGGAGAGGAACCACTAGAGGTCAGCACAGGCAGGATTTTAATTGAGGTCCTTTCGGCAGCGCAATAACAGTCATACCGACACTGCGGCTCCCTCCATCCTGCTGCTTTTAAAATGAACACAGTTGCCCAGTCTCCCTGTGCTTGAATGGCTTCTCTGTGTGGACCCTCTCACAAATCATGTGCTAAATTTAGAAAGAAAGAAAACTGTAATATAGCAACATGCTACTGAGCGAGAATGACCCTGTACAACATTAAATCCTTGACAGGCCAGTGAGAGTAACACATCCATAAGCCCCAAATCTCTTTAATACAACACCCATTAGGAAAGTGCTGAGCTCTTCAACAGCTAAGACGCTTCACCGCTCAGCATTCACAGTCTGTGCTCTACATACGAACAACACTTTAGCCTGTATGAACATAAAAGGATATATTTATAGACTCATTTGAATTGCGGCTACATCCTGTGCAATATAATTACTGTATATTCAGAACCACAAATAACAAGTGGAAGAGAAGTTAGGTCGCATTGGCACCTGGATTGCAAACATAATACAGATGTCGGACCTTGCAACTACTGTATGTCTTTTGCTACGTGTTCTATTCAATTCTTTTTTTTTTTTTTTTAAAAGGTATTGGGGTTATACAGTAAATGACAGCACTGTGGACCAGTGGTTAGAAGTGGTTAGCCTCACAGCTCTCAGGTTGGAGATCTGAATTCAGGTTCTGACCTTGTGTGGAGTTTACATGCTCTCCTCGTGTTTGAGTAGGTTTCCTCCGGGTATTCCGTCTCTCTCCCACATGCCAAAAGCATGCAAGTCAGGTTCATTGAAGACTGTAAATTGTCCTGGTGTGAATGTGAGTGTGAATGATTGTTTGTCTATATGTGCCCTGCGATTGGCTGACGACCAATGTCCAGGGTGTAGCCTGCCTCTAGCCCAAAGACAGATGAGATAAGCTTCAGCTAATACAAATGTATATAAAATGAATAGAAATGAAATGAATGAATGGACGTGCTTATAAGCAGAGCAAACTAAATGAAGTGAAATCAATCTTTAGTGGAACCTCGGTTTTTGTATGCTGTAGTTTTCGTACGATTCGTTTTTCGATGCAAATTTGGTTGTCTAAATTTTATTCCAGTTTTCATATATCCACTATTGTTTGTACAAACAAACAAAAAAAAAAAAAACATGACCGGTCCATTCTTTTCCTGAAATCAATGTGCTTTCATCCAAAGTATTTCCTAAGTTGTATAAAAAGGGTTCCACAGAAACTACACAATGCTAGCTTTTACTCAAATTTACTCCAAATAAAATAAAGCAGTATATTAACAGTTTCACCACACTTTCGACAATCAATAAGCGAGGACAAAATACTTTTAGTGTGACTGCTAAATAAACCACCACCGGACCAAATAAAGTGTGGTAAAACGGTTATACTGGTATGCTGTCAGAGAACAAAAATGTTAAAGAATTTATTATAACTCTAGAACCCTTTTACAAACCACATCTGTCATTTCGAAGTGATTATATAGCAGATATGCAGCAGTTAAATCGCTAAATATGATTCAGAATGCGCCTGCTGCTTTTTTACATCTAGCGCCTTCTGGTCTTCGGCTCTATCCGATGCTGTGACGTAACTCTAGCCAAACAGCCTTTTCATTCGGCTGTTTTTCCCGTCCTTGTATATTTGTTGTCGTATGATTGAGCGATGTCACGATGGTTTATTGTGTGGAATTTGGTTGTACAATTGTTCAGGCAATGGCAAGAGTCTCTTTGGCTTTCCAAGTGAAAAAGGAATGCATGACCAGTGGATAGGGAAAGTCTATCGACAGGAAGAAACGTGGTCAGCTATGGGTGCCTCGCAAGCTTTCCAAACTCTGTGCCCATCACTTCAAACTGCCGTGTTTTGAGAAAGACTTAGCAGCAAGCATTGGATACAGAGGTAGAGGCTGAAACCAGTTGCGGTGGCAACTATTTTTCCTACGGCCATCGGGACCTCAACCGTCAGCAAGAGAACTAAATCTCACATGGTGCTGTGGTGAAGGGGCGCAGACAAGATGTGAGGATTTCCTTTTATATACCTACGACTCTATTATGGTTATTATGCACTGGGCAGTAGGGGGGGGGGGGGGGGGGGGGAAGAACCATGGAGTACTTTTCAGTACTGTCGTCTGTACTTTTGCCTATATGACAAGCCAACAGACATGACAAAGACTTTCTGTGTGACGTGTTTTAAGCTACTTGAGCGAGGGGCACACAAAATATAGGAATACTGCATACTATGTAAAAGCTTGTACCGTGTCCCAGAAACATATATGAATATATAATACGTATAGTCTTGCTTAAAAATATTGGCACCCCTGGGGTGTCATTATTTCAAGCCATGACTGGATAAAAAGACCCAATGGCCACTCTTTTTCTGTTGTACAGCTGCTACTTGGCTGCTCGTCGTCGTCACTGTCAGGTTTCGACCTCCTGATCGGCTCAAACATGTACGGTTTGACGATGCCAAGTTCAATTGGGTGCTCCTGTACGTCGAAATCCTCCTCCTCATATTGCAACACGTTGCTCGCCATTGCGTATAGAGTGTAGTGCGCTGTGTTTGTCTATTGCAATGTCACTTCCGGTAGTCCTTGCGGTGGATGGAGTAACCACACCCCAGGGTCTTGAGCTTCGGGTATGTTCGGCGAGTGCTCAATATGCGTCATAAAAAACTATTTTTTTAGCTAAACTATAGTTGACAACTTGCTAGAAGAGACGTGCATATATTACATAACATATAAACAATCCATCCATCCATTTTCTGAGCCGCTTCTCCTCACTAGGGTCGCGGGCATGCTGGAGCCCATCCCAGCTGTCATCGGGCAGGAGGCGGGTTACACCCTGAACTGGTTGCCAGCCAATCGCAGGGCACATACAAACAAACAACCATTCGCACTCACAGTCACACCTACGGGCAATTTCAGAGTCTCCAATTAATGCATGTTTTTGGGATGTGGGAGGAAACCGGAGTGCCCGGAGAAAATCCACGCAGGCACAGGGAGAACATGTAAACTCCACACAGGTGGGGCCGGGAATCGAACCCGGGTCCTCAGAACTGTCAGGCTGACGCTCTAACCAGTCGTCCACCGTGCCACCAACATCTTAACAATGCAATGAATTTTAATGACCCCATAACATCTTTGTCCTGGCCTTTAAAGGTTTGACTTTGGACAGGATGTGTTACACCAATTTTGCTCCAAGTTGTCCACGTGTTGGCAGGCAGACCTGGAGGGTTTATTGCCTTGAGTTGTAAAAAGCTTGAACTGTGGGATACACCTTACCGTCTGTTGAACCCTTTTTACACAATACGAGAGTGAGTTCCAAGTGCCAGCCATTTAATAAAGAAGACGAGAAAAGCAATAGAATTAAAAAAAGAACCTATCCCAGCTGTCTTCAGGCGAGAGGCTGGGCACACCCTGAATTGGTCGCCAGCACATATAAACAAACAATCATTCACATTCATCATTCACACCTATGGGCAATTTAGAGTCTACACCTAACCTACCATGCATGTTTTTGGGATGTGAGAGGAAAACACAGTACCTGGAGAAAACCCACGCGGGCACGGGGAGAACTTGCAAATTCCACACAGGCGGGCCCGGATTTGAACCCGGGTCCTCAGAACTGTGAGGCAGATGGGCTACCCATTCGTCGACCGTGTCTTCATTAAAGGTAAAATGAATGTGTTGAGTATTCTATATGCGCTTCATTAATCATATTTATTTCAAACTATGAAACTATAGTTATTCTTTGTAAAATGTATTTTTTGTTAATATTTTTGGGTGTTTCTATTTCAGACTGGAACAGATGAATTGGATTTACATTATTTTGATGGGAAATACTACTTTGGGTTTCCTACAAGTTGACTCAGTTTTAGTCAAAATTTTTGGAACGGAATCCTCAGGAAAACCAAGGTTCCAATGTATTTCTATGCTTACGATTAAGTGGGTTGAAGTGAATCAGTGGATCTTTACCAAATAGAAGGCAGGTACACTGCTTGATGAGTTCATCTGGCAGTGAAAGCATCACAACAGTTCATACTTGCTTGTGCAGGCTAAAGCACAGTCAAATGGGAGAGGAACCAAAAAAGGGAATATGTTTAGAGGTTGTGCATGACAAGATGAATGGTTCTTTATGTGTAAAATGTCTGTTATGTTTGTTTTTTAATTTAATTTAACAATTGTTAAACAGCTATGAGAGGAATGAATAATACTTTAATATATTGATGAGTGGTCAGTTCTGTTTGCAGTGACGGCTGGATTAGATATTAAACGTGGCCTAAATCACTTTGTGCTGACGGATTTGGGAAGTGATAATCCAAGAGGTGTCTTTTAAAAGGCTGCGCATCGCCACCCGGGTCCAATTGTAGCGAGGTCCATCTCCATCACGTTCCTGAACAGCCAGAAGAAACACCACAGAAGGGCTGATCGCAACTGCCAACTGCAACCATGAACGGCACAGAGGGACCTTATTTTTATATTCCCATGGTTAACACCACCGGTGTTGTCCGGAGTCCTTATGATTACCCTCAGTACTACCTTGTCAACCCAGCAGCCTACGCCGCTCTGGGTGCCTACATGTTCTTTCTCATCCTGCTTGGCTTCCCCATCAACTTCCTCACTCTCTACGTCACCATCCAACACAAGAAGCTGCGGACCCCACTAAACTACATCCTGCTGAATCTGGCGGTGGCTAACCTCTTCATGGTGTTCGGAGGATTCACCACAACCATGTACACCTCCATGCACGGCTACTTTGTCCTCGGACGTCTGGGCTGCAATCTGGAAGGATTCTTTGCTACCCTCGGTGGTGAAATCGCCCTCTGGTCCCTGGTGGTCCTGGCAATTGAGAGGTGGGTGGTCGTCTGCAAGCCCATCAGCAACTTCCGTTTCGGAGAGAACCACGCAATCATGGGTTTGGCCTTCACCTGGATAATGGCTTCTGCTTGCGCTGTGCCTCCCCTTGTCGGCTGGTCCCGTTACATCCCCGAGGGCATGCAGTGCTCATGCGGAGTTGACTACTACACACGAGCTGAGGGTTTCAACAACGAGTCCTTTGTGGTCTACATGTTCGTCTGCCACTTCCTCACTCCGCTGACCATCGTGTTCTTCTGCTACGGCCGTCTGCTCTGCGCTGTCAAGGAGGCTGCCGCCGCTCAGCAGGAGTCTGAGACCACCCAGAGGGCTGAGAGGGAAGTCACCCGCATGGTTGTGCTCATGGTCATCGCTTTCCTGGTGTGTTGGTTGCCCTATGCGAGTGTAGCCTGGTGGATCTTCACACACCAGGGTGCTGAGTTTGGACCAGTCTTCATGACCTTCCCAGCTTTTTTTGCCAAGAGCTCCGCCATCTACAACCCGATGATCTACATCTGCATGAACAAGCAGTTTCGCCACTGCATGATCACCACCCTGTGCTGCGGGAAGAATCCCTTTGAAGAAGAAGAGGGCGCTTCCACTACAGCCTCCAAAACCGAGGCCTCCTCTGTTTCCTCCAGCTCCGTCTCCCCTGCGTAAAGGGCCGGCAAACCCATGCAACACGATCTACTATCCAAGAAGAAGACACGACTGAAGGCTAATGTCTACTTAAACAACTTCCTTTTTGTATTTGTACAAACATGTTGGTTCAACCTAAAGACAGTTGCAGGAAAGATCAGCCCATTACAGAGTTGTTCCTGTATGTACAGAACATCCAACACTACTATCTATGATATTGTTTCCCTTAGAGTGAGGGAAAACTGTAATTCTTTAACAGTTGGATCCTATATGATACTGGCTTATCTTTGAATGTAGACGCATGTAATCAAGGCAACGTAAAATAAAACGCACTTTGCAAATGACTCACCACGTTTATGTTTTACTTATAATTGGAATTGATAAGCATAAATGATGATGTAGTAAATTGTTCAAATGAATAAATGTGAATGCTATATTCCACATGCATTTATGTCTTGAGTCAATTTCGAGGGCACTCACTGCTTATGAATTAAAGGCATATCATTTTCATTTGTAGTTGCAGCTTAACACACTCATAGGTCACCTTGGATTTAGAACTTGTTCTGGGTGGGGGATTATGGTCTTATTAATTGTTATTCATAATACAGTACATGACTCAACGCTGCTTATCACATGACAAGTATTGATGTCATTCACTAAAGGTACACAAGGACTTTCAAGGTAAAATTACAAATGTGCCTATGAATAATAGAAAGTCCTCCTTGGACAAAATACAAATAATATACAAATCTAACCAGTAATAATGACAATGATAATGCTTATTTGTATTACTTACTACATACTAGCAGGTAGCAATGTGATTCAGATTCAAGTTCTAGGTTGAACATTATGCTTTGCTGGAGCATTATGACCTTCAGTTGTTGCCATAGCAACCATCATTGAAACGAATCTGTCTTGGAATACAGATGTGCTCCATGAGATTTTTTCCCCACCTTTTTACTTTAATTCGACATACAGAAAATACAGTACCTACCCACCTTAAAGACGAAAGAAATATTTTATTGTGGACAACATTAATGCTCATAAAAGAAGTCACTATTAAATCATAGTTTTGCGTAAACATCAGTGATCAAGTCCAAACGAAACTGAGGCAAGAGCACAGCCATCTGGTTGGAGTGCCGGTAATTATTTTACAAATGGGTCAAATTGGTGAATTGTATGGCACGAATTACAAATGAGACACAAGCATGATTCATGTTGTTTGGCACCATGTCTAAAGCACTACAGAAAACAAGGATATGGTTTAATGGTTGAGATGATCAAATAAATGAATTTTGAGTTGTACAAAAAGGGCGGCTGACAGCCCGTGTCGCAAATTTCCACAGTGATTTCGTAAGTGGATGAAAGATTTTATTTGCTGGTAATTGTGAACTCCTTTCAGTAAGTGTCAATCATCCGGGAAAAAGTAGGTCTGTGCGTATTCAGACATACTGTCGTGTGACCACAGTGATTAGACTGACAAAACAAACATCTGCATAGAGACATTAGGGAAAATGGCAGAAAGTATGAAAAGATTTCACTTTGAATTTGTATGGAAAACTTTATTTTGATAATAAAAATAGCATTCACATACTTCTTTTAATAGCTACATATACAGTGTAATCCATCTCAAGGAAAGAAGCTGGATAAGTCCACATGTACTTGTACTTAGACTAATGTTATATATAGCTTCATGGATCAAATAAAGCTATGAACAATGTAATATTTATATATGCATAGTTTTATAAAAAAAAAGAAAAAAAGAAAAAAAAAAAAAAGAAAAGAAATGGCCCATATACATGTACTGCTCTTATCAACACATACACAGTCTGGAGCACATTGCAAGAAATAATGCTTAAAGAACACAGACTGCATACAAGTGCTTTATAATACAAAGGCAGGCTAACCATCGAGTGATTCAAACGGACAAACATCTTCTGATCAAACAATGTCTTTCATTCGAAAAGGTCTTTACATACTGTACCTGATCCAGAGTAAATCAACATAGTTCCCATAAATCATGAGGTCCATTCAGAGATAAAAACACAACACCACATTCCTCACTGCTGAGGTTTATCATAAATTTCTCTTTTGTACATGAAAAAGGCAACATTTTTATTCCTCCACAGGTTCCTAATAATCATATAGGAAAAATCTTTACAGGAGATGGCCAGAGGTGAACATCAAAAATGTATTATTTTTTCTTTCTCATTTTGTAGTACCATGGTGGACAACAGTGGTCATGTATTGAAGAATATAGACATGCTTTAGCCGAAAAATATATTCACATATAATTGAGCTTTGCTAACATGTAACCAAGTTCAACTCAAGATGACAACATGAGAGGCTGCCTTGTCTTGTCGAAAGTTAGTGAATCAACCGCCCACGCTGCATTCTAATCTTCTGCAAGGTTGCTGTTTGTAAAGGTGGTAAAAAGCATTGTGAGATCGGCAGATGCGACACCAGCTGACAACAGGCCCCTTGAAGGTCACGCATGGCCAAGAGTAGATAGGTCTAATGTTGGCCACGTATTTTCAGTGTTCTCGAGGTTTTCTCCAAGTTGCCTCACAAGTGGGATGAACAAACCAAGAGCTCTCCATTCTCAAGATTCAATTTGTATTCATTTTTGCTGACTTGCCTTTTGAGACAGAGTGCATTTGAATTTACTCTCATCTTTGTCTCAAAGATAAACCTGTGTTACATGCAAGCACGCCTATCAGTAGCCTATGCATTTGTTGTGAAACAAAAACAAACACACACAAAACATGTTAAAAATCAGCAGTTAGATTCCAGTGGGGTGACAACGTGGCTCAGCATGGCAGATTTGTCGTCTCGTGTACTAGGAGTCTTATCACAAGAAATGTGTAGACTCCCACACACAAAGTGTAAATGCAAAAGCAACTAATGTATTCTCATTTGAAAGGGGGTTGTGATTATATGTAGGAATTTTATTTAAATAACGGTTGCCTTGAAGTATTGGCAAATTATATGTAGTGTCTGACATGTTTGTGGGTGTTTTGGGGACTCGCTTTACAGCTCGTGCTGGCCAACTCATGTTGCTAGAACACTTAGTTTGCAACTAAAAACAGGTTCTGTTTTTCTTCTAATGATTTCTTTTTTGTAAGAATACGTTGCAGATTCGCTGAACGTCACTAATGAAGCACGTCAGCCGCTTGTGTGAGGAGTTAGGTAGGAGGTGGTGGCCAAGGGCAGCACGGACATGTACTGTGCGGTCAAAGTGCCTAATGTCTATTGGTTAATACTAACAATACGATCTTAGTGGAAAAAGTGGTAAAGCTCAACTTTAATTCATGCATGCATCTTTGTTCCTCTTTAATCCATTCATTCATTTTTGCTTGTGGCTGAGATATAATTTGTGGAAGCTTCAAACTTTATATATCATAAACTCATTGTTTATGATATATCGCCATATGCCCCCTCCCCTCTCCATATCACTAGTCTGATTTCTTAGTTTGGGAACTCGGGTGTTTTTAGAAGGGGCACATTTTAAAAAAAGTAACAATTCAATAAGCATGCTGTTCCAACATACACTACAGTACATCTTTAGGAATTAACCAAACTCACTCGAGATATGAGCCAAATTAAATAAAAACAGCCATCAGACGCATGAAAGAAATAAATTATTTATAAAATCAGCACTCTATTTTAGCTCCAGTTGTACGATTTTGAACATTGCCCAATGTGATTTTCACAGTTCTTGTAAGCCATTGGTGAATTGTGCTATCATTTGTTCACTAAAGTAAAAGAGGTTGGAAAAAAGCACAACTGGAAGCATGTCTCATACTGTATGTGGGAGGAAACAAAACATTTAGATTCAGCAATGCAGACAAAACGCAAAATCATCGATTTCATACGCAGGCACAAAATACTTCTAATACAGTACAACAACCTGTTATGAGCAACGTAACAATGACAAAACAACCAGTGTGAGCTGATGGGATTGTACTCCTGCTGTTTTAGGAATCTCTGGATGGGACCACAAGAAGTTAAGTCAATCAATAAACCATTAGGGTCTTCATTAGTCCAATTCCAGTGTATGGTAAACATACTGTATAGGGGAGAGTATACTCCCCTCTAGATGCTGAGGTCTTTGGGGCTTTCTTTATACAGCTTTCTCTTGGGCTCAGGGAGCTGGTTTGGGCTTTGGCAAACTGTGTTATTGTTGTGGCCTGTGTTCTTGTATACAGCATTGTTCTTCATCATGCTATAGTAGTCTTTTAGTCTGGGTGCTGCTGCATAGTTCTCCTCATCTCGGCTGTAGTTGCTGTCAGGGGAAGAGTCCCGCTCCACTCTGTACCGTCTCTCTGGTGTTCCGTTCAGCCGATATTGCTCTGAGGAAGAGTCTCGCAACAGGTTGGCGTTCTTGGTGGCTCTATCGTACGTGCCGCTCCTGGAAAGAGACAAAGAATCTCCACCGTTGTTGCTGGAGTGCTCAGGGGTGGCGGCTTCCCTGACTCGCCCGCTCATCTGCGAGTCTTTGAGGATCCTTCGCTCATGGAACTTGCGCTCAGGGGTGATGGAGAGGAACCCTCCGTCGTCATACTCCCTCTCAGGCGTACGATCCCGTTGCGTTCGCTCCACCCTGCGATCCATCGACTTGGCCCTTCTGCGGTCCGGGGAGGAGGTGCGCTTTCGTGTTGGCGAGTGATCGAGGGAGCCGCGGCGCTGTATGTGAAACCTCCCGTCCAAAGTAGAGCTGCTGCTTGAGACTCCTTGGCCCCTGAGTTTCTGTGCTGCTGCAGCCTTCTTCCCCGAGTTGTCCTTCCTCAGAGTCTTTAGGAGCTTGGCGATGCCACTTTCAGACTCAGACTTTTTGACTTTGCGCCCTCGTATTTTCTTGTTGCCACTGCTACCATTGCTGTTGTTTGGAGACGGTTGTCTGGGGTTACGATGACTGTGATTGTTATTCCAGGTGTGGTGAAGGTGAGGGTTATATTTTTGGCCTTGGTAGTCCATCTGATCTGACCCAACCCTGTGCCTGTTCCTGTCTCGGCCATGCCCAGCCTCCTCTTGGCGTGATGGTGTGTGACGGTCTGGTGGATAACTGGACTCCAATGAGGTGTGATATCGGCTGTTTGGTGGCAGCGTTCTCACTTCCGAAGTGTTTTGTGCCCCGAGTGTGGGAGGGTACCCGTCATTGCTGCCGTCTGAAGGAGAGGACAAACAAAGATGGTTAAAAAGAGTGACAGACCTCCTATGTGCATGTTACTGTAAATTTTGGTGACATGTCAGAGCGACTGGGCGGGGAAAGCAATTCATGCACACATGCTCCATTGGATGTAGCATTTATTTACAGGTTTGGTTCACACTGGTGCACAAAAATATTTATCACAAATATACATATATATATACTGAAGTGACACATCGCTTCAATACATTTTGCCTCTGGGACTGCAGGTGAAACACAAGGTGATTTCAGAAACAAGAGCAGGTGAACACAGGCAAGTGTGGGGCGGGGTTATCAATGAAACCGCAGGCACCTGAGAAAGCATTAAAAACAATATGGTGACGTATCATTGGGACCAACAAACTCCAAGAAAAAAAATAATAAAAGTGGTTTCGAAAGACTAACCAGGTTTCTATG
This sequence comes from Phyllopteryx taeniolatus, assembly GCF_024500385.1. NCBI lineage: Eukaryota > Metazoa > Chordata > Actinopteri > Syngnathiformes > Syngnathidae > Phyllopteryx > Phyllopteryx taeniolatus. The sequence goes on along the minus strand of NC_084502.1, from coordinate 19,702,872 downwards.
GCGGCAGCATGTGATGAGTGGTGGCTTTAAGTTAGTCCTGGTCCTTTCCACAAATGCATGTGTGTGTGTGTATAAATCTCTCTCTCTCTCTCGCTATATATATATATATATATATATATATATATATATATATATATATATATATATATACACACAACACCAATTCCAATGAAGTTGGGAGGTTGTGTTAAACAAATAAAAACAGAATACAATGATTTGCAAATCATGTTCAACCTATATTTAATTGAATACACTACAAAGACAATATAGTAAATGTTCAAGCTGATGAACTTTATTGTTTTTTAGCAAATAATCATAAACTTGGAATTTTATGGTAACACGTGCAGAATGTGGTTTGGCATTGTCTTGCTGAAATAAGCAGGGGCCTCCATGAAAAAGATGTTGCTTGGATGGCAGCATATGTTTCTCCAAAACCTGTATGTACCTTTCAGCATTAATGGTGCCTTCACAGATGTGTAATTTACCCATGCCATTGACACTAACACAGCCCCATACCATCACAGATGCTGGCTTTTGAACTTTGCGTCCATAACAGTCTGGGTGGTTCTTTTCCTCTTTGGCCCGGAGGACACGATGTCCACAATTTGTTCACGCACTTGTTCACAAAGAGGTGAACCTCGCCCCATCTTTGCTTGTTAATGACTGAGCAATTCAGGGAAGCACCTTTTATACCCAATCATGGCACCCACCTGTTCCCAATTAGCCTGTTCACCTGTGGGATGTTCCAAACAGATGTTTGATGAGCATCCCTCAACGTTTTTGCCACCTGTCCCAGATTTTTTGGAACGTGTTGCAGCCATAAAATTCTAAGGTAATGATTATTTGCTAAAAAACAATAAAGTTCATCAGTTTGAACATTAAATATATTGTCTTTGTAGTGTATTCAATTAAATATAGGTTGAACATGATTTGCAAATCATTGTATTCTGTTTTTATTTATGTTTAACACAACATCTCAACTTCATTGGAATTGGGGTTGTATGTATATATGTACATATAGTATCTCTCTCTCTCTCTCTTTCTCTATAATATAAATTAGACATGGAATGTTTGGTTCAGACACGACAAGACAGAAAGCTTATCCACTTTTTCAACACTTCAATGTACATACACACAAAGAAGGATGCAGGTTGGGATGAGCTGAAGGAGGGGTGGGAAGAAATAAAAAAAGAAAGATGACAGGGTGGTGGCAAGTGTATCATGACCGACTTCTGGCTACAAACCGTGGTCTGATTTTGGCCCATTAGGTAGAAACAGGGCTCTCCCATCTTGTCATTCCTCATTGTACCAACAGCGAGATGAGGAGCCATCATCGCTGGAGAGAGGAGGAAGAGCCCAGCAACAAGAGATAGGTCAGAGAGCAAGAGAGAGAAAGCAAGAGGAGAGGAGAAAACAAATAAAACAGACGAGACAGTTTATCCGAAGAAGCAGTATACCGCAAAAGACAATATTGTACTTTATATTGTATCAAAGCAGAGGATAAATACATCCCAAAAATAAACCAGAGAAATATGACAGAAACAATGACAGGAACAATCCATCAAAGGAAGCTACAGCTTTTGAACAGGAATATTATAGCTATAAAACATTGATGCTACAGACGATAAAGGGTATAAATTACTCAACACTATGTCCAATGTCAACTATGTCCAATGTTTCTTCATTGAGGCAAATTTGAGTTAAACAACGATTTGAGCATAAGTGGATCAAAATATGTTTTCTCTAACCATTTATAGTCACACAAAAAAAAGGAGAAACCAGTGAATTGTGTCTAAATGCCAGACGAGGAACACGTGCCCTCAGCTTCCCATCATGGACCTTTTATTCCAGAAGTTTTATATTTTACATACAATCCAAACAATAGAGAGATCAGGTGAAAATTGTAACCTGGGACCCAAGTTCTCTCTCTGCCATTTCATGTAGGATATTGTTCACAGTTAATAGCTAGCATTTTATGGTAGCAGCAATGAGCTTTATATTGGAGCACAAAAACTTGAGAAAGGATTTAGAGTTGAGAAAATGTAAACCTACCATACTCGGGTACAGATCCATCCCCACGTTTCAGGACAAGCCGTGCCCACCGCCCTCCGTTTTTGATCAGTTCAATCGCACGTGAATGCTTCATGTTCTTTGTGCTCTCGCCATTAATCTCCAAGATTTCGTCTCCCACCTAGAACGGAGGAATATTCTCACTGTGAGCAATTACATGTGAATGGAAAAGTAATGATAAGCTCACTTTTAGGATGTTTCATACCCTCATCTTGCCATTCCTGACAGCAGCTCCGTCCTCTGCTAGTCTCAACACATAAAGGTCCATGTTGTACTCCCGCCCTCCTCTCAGGCTAAAACCAAAACCTTTGCTGTCACGTTCAAGGTCCACTGAGTAGAACTCATTGTCCTGCAAGAAACAAAGAGAGTGGAGTGTAAAAGCCACAGTACACGGCAATATCCAGGAATAATAGACCATCATCCGAATGCAGCCCTATGGGGGGCACAAGCCATTGCAAACTGTAGGCCGGTACCAAGCCCGGATAAATGCAGAGGGTTGCGTCAGGAAGGGCATCCGGCTTAAAACTTTGCCAAACAAATATGAGCGTTCATCCAAAGAATGCCATACCGGATGGGTCGTGGCCTGGGTTAACAACATCCGCCACCGGCGCCGTCCACCCGCAGGGCGCCGGTGGAAATTCAGCTACATTTGGTCGAAGTCGAAGGAGGTGGAAAGCGGGTTCTTCGGCAGAAAGAGAAGAGGAAAGCACAGAGCCTAGAACTGAATGTGGGGACTTTGAATGTTGGGACTATGACAGGAAAATCTCGGGAGTTGGTTGACATGATGATTAGGAGAAAGGTTGATATATTGTGTGTCCAAGAGACCAGGTGGAAAGCCATTAAGGCTAGATTAGTAAGGCAGCGTTTAAATTATTTTACCATGGTGTAGCTGGGAAGAGAAATGGAGTCGGGGTTATTTTAAAACAAGAGTTGGCTAAGAATGTCTTGGAGGTGAAAAGAGTATCAGATCGAGTGATGAGGTTGAAAGTTGAAATTGAGGGTGTTATGTGTAATGTGATTAGCGGCTATGCCCCACAGGTAGGATGTGACCTAGAGGTGAAAGAGAAATTCTGGAAGGAGCTAGACGAAGTAGTTCTGAGCATCCCGGACAGAGAGAGAGTCGTGATTGGTGCAGATTGTGATGGACATGTTGGTGAAGGAAATAGGGGTGATGAAGAAGTGATGGGTAAGTACGGCATCCAGGAAAGTAACTTAGAGGGACAGATGGTGGTAGACTTTGCAAAATGGATGCAAATGGCTGTAGTGAATACTTTTTTCCAGAAGAGACAGGAACATAGGGTGACCTACAAGAGTGGCGGTAGAAGCACGCAGGTGGATTACATCTTGTGCAGACGATGTAATCTGAAGGAGGTTACCGACTGTAAGGTAGTGGTAGGGGAGAGTGTGGCTAGACAGCATAGGATGGTGGTGTTTAAGATGACTCTGGTGTGGGGAGGAAGATTAGGAAGACAAAGGCAGAGCAGATAACCATGTGGTGGAAGCTGAGACAGGACGAGTGTTGTGCAGCTTTTCGGGAAGAGGTGAGACAGGCTCTCGGTGGACAGGAGGAGCTTCCAGAAGACTGGACCACTGCAGCCAAGGTGATCAGAGAGGCAGGCAGGAGAGTACTTGGTGTATCTTCTGGCAGAAAGGAGAGAAGGAGACTTGGTGGTGGAACCTCACAGTACAGGAAATCATACAAGGAAAGAGGTTAGCTAAGAAGAAGTGGGACACTGAGAGGACCAAGGAGAGGCGAAAGGAATACATTGAGATGGGACATAGGGCAAAGGTAGAGGTGGCAAAGGCCAAACAAGAGGCATATGATGACATGTCTGCCAGGTTGGACACTAAAGAAGGAGCAAAGGATCTATACACGTTGGCCAGACAGAGGGATAGAGATGGGAAGGATATGCAGCAGGTTAGGGTGATTAAGGATAGAGATGGAGTGGCAAGTGTTGTGTACCAGGATGTAGCAATGATGAGTAAGGGGGGAGTTAGAAAGGCACTAAAGAGGATGAAAAATTAGATGGCAGTTGTTCCTGATGACATAACTGTGGAGGTATGGAAGCATCTAGGAGAGGTGGCTGTGGAGTTTTTGACCAGCTTGTTCAATAGCATTCTAGCACGTAAGAAGATGCCTGAGGAATGGAGGAAAAGTGTGCTGGTGCCCATTTTTAAGAACAAGGGTGATATGCAGAGCTGTGGGAACTATAGAGGAATAAAGTTGATGAGCCACACAATGAAGTTATGGGAAAGAGTAGTGGAGGCTAGACTCAGGACAGTACGAGGAACAGTACGGTTTCATGCCTAGAAAGAGTACCACAGATACATTATTTGCCTTGAGGATGTTGATGGAAAAGTACAGAGAAGGTCAGAAGGAGCTACATTGTGTCTTTGTAGATCTAGAGAAAGCCTATGACAGAGTACCCACAGAGGAATTATGGTACTGCATGCAGAAGTCTGGAGTGGCAGAGAAGTATGTTAGAATAATACAGGACATGTACGAGGGCAGCAGAACAGTGGTGAGGTGTGCTGTTGGTGTGACAGACGAATTTAAGGTGGAGGTGGGACTGCATCATGGATCAACCCTGAGCCCATTCCTGTTTGCAGTGGTGATGGGTAGGCTGACAGATGAGGTTAGACTGGAATCCCCGTGGCCCATGATGTTTGCAGATGACATTGTGATCTGCAGTCAAAGCTGGGAGCAGGTGGAGGAACAGTTAGAAAGATGGAGGCATGCACTGGAAAGCAGAGGAATGAAGATTAGCCGAAGTAAGACAGACTATATGTTCATGAATGAGAGGGGTGGTGGGGGAAGAGTGAGGCTACAGGGAGAAGAGATAGCAAGGGTGGAGGACTTGAAATACTTGGGGTCAACCGTCCAGAGCAATGGTGAGTGTGGTCAGGAAGTGAAGAAAGGGGTCCAAGCAGGTTGGAACGGGTGGAGGAAGGTGTCAGGTGTGTTATGTGACAGAAGAGTCTCTGCTAGGATGAAGGGCACAGTTTATAAAACAGTGGTGAGGCCAGCCATGATGTATGGATTAGAGACAGTGGCACTGAAGAGACAACAGGAAGCAGAGCTGGAGGTGGCGGAAATGAAGATGTTGAGGTTCGCTCTTGGAGTGACCAGGTTTGATAAAATTAGAAATGAGCTCATCAGAGGGACAGCCAAGGTTCGATGTTTTGGAGACAAAGTTAGAGAGAGCAGACTTCGATGGTTTAGACACGTCCAGAAGAGAAATAGTGAGTATATTGGTAGAAGGATGATGAGGATGGAGCTCCCAGGCAAGAGAGCTAGAGGAACACCAAAGAGAAGGTTGATGGATGTCGTGAGGGAAGACATGAGGGCAGTTGGTGTTCGAGAGGAGGATGCAGGAGATAGGCTTACATGGAAAAGGATGACTCGTTGTGGCGAGCCCTAAAGGGACAAGCCGAAAGGAAAAGAAGAAGAAGATACGACTGAACTCGCCAAATGTCAGTGGCAGTGCCAGTGAACGTATGAATGATGAATATCATGATAATCATATGAGCAGGGTGCAGCTCATTCGGCTATGTTTACGGTATGTTCCCAGCATTCGAGGCATCCCTGTTTCAGGACATGGTGGACAAAACGGGATGGTCGAGAGACAATGTGGGGAGATGGGATCGGGCAAACATGACAGGCTGCGATTACTGTAGATGCCCGGGGAGATTTTTAAAGGTGTTCCGTAGTCCGAGTGTGAAGCGTATTTTTCCACAGCATCTCACACTTGCTGCCTACAACTCTTCTAAAGCTAAGCCATGTGTTATTATTATTTTTTTTACCTACAATGCCCACCATGGCATACCAGTTAAGACTTAATGTTGAATGTGTTACAGAACAAGACAGCGAGAGCGAGACAGCGAGAGTGAGAGAGAGAGAGAGAGAAAGAAAGAGAGAGAGCAAGAGAGAGAGTTGTGTATGTGTATAACGGGGTCTTTTTATGTATTCGTAAAAGAAATTGATTAATTAATTAGTTGTCGACAGAAAACTAATATTATCAAACATTAATTGAGAGAATGTGCACAAAAGGGCACAACTGTCTCACGGTGCTGACCACTTGAGGGGTCCCTGACTGTTCCCTCCACCACACACCACACCCCCCCGGGCCACCCTGACAAATAAGTTCAGGAAGGGAAACTCAGTCAGTAAACAACTTCTTGAAGGGGGCCCTCTTTGAAGGTGCTGAATATAATCTGGTGCTACACCACTTGCCGGCCACCGTTGATGTCAGTGGCCCTCCCACTCAGCCATAGCTACGGTTGTCAACTACTGGCCAAACACCATACTTAAGCCAGCCGAAAAGCAAAGGCAACAATTTAATAAAACATGTCTTACCTTAAAATTTTCTATTAAATAATAAAAAAAAAGTTATTCCACTCTTTAAATCCCATCATTGTGAACGTCTGCAGAGTGCAGACTGACGCGAGAACATGAAATGATGTGGTTAGACACGGCTAATGCCATGGGGGGCGGGAGGGGTTAACACTAACTCGCAATCGGTATCTTTAACGTTATTGGTTGTGGGCGCTGAAATTCGACGTCCTACCTTGACAATAACTTTCTTATTGTATATAACCCTGCCCTGCGTGGCACAATTTAATGAGATTTAATGTTAACGTCTGAGCACAACGACTTGAGCGCCGGCGATAAACAAACGATCAATTTGACTCATCATGAACAGTATACTATTTATCCTATTCATCTAAAATATATATATATATACATAATTTATCATATTGTTATTATAGTATTTCATTTTCATTATCTAACTCTTTATTTTTTTCTTATTTAATGTGACTCAGCTGACCGGTAAGCCAGCACCCTAGCACCATTATTGAGCAGCCGCCACTGACTAAAACCATTGTCTGAATAATCAAATATTTGCATATTGCTGAGCATTACTTCCTATTGTCAACTACTTTCCCTCATGTGTTATCATTTCTATAGCAAGTACTTGAACCTCATAAGTATTTTGTGACATGCAGGGAATGTGCATTAGCCTTCATTTGATTGATTTTTGCCGTGATAAGATCATATTTGATAATTAAATTGAAGTATGTATTCTCACCTGTGATGTTTGTGTTGGTGGAGGAGGAGGAACTCCTTTCGACTTGGAATTATTCCTTCAAAAACATATGAGAACACAGTGCTCAGTATAGAAAAAAAAAAGAAAAAAATATTTTTTTGTTTAAATAAAATATTTTTTGGGTTAAATATTACATGTGCACCTACCGAGACTCTTTGGACTGTTGAGGAGTGTGCGTGGTGGTGATAGTAGCGATCTTCTCAGCATTGGTCAACAGAGAAGCATTGGAAGACTCTGGGGAGAAAAACAAATGCAACGTAATGAAGAAATATGAAACTATCTAAAATGTATATGAATATATCTGTAAATGGCTTCAGAAAAGCGCCCTGCTCAATGCAACCCTAAATGTGCTTGTAGTACAATTACTGATATTCTTTCCTCGTTTAAGATATAAAGAAGAAATTAACAATTTCTCTTTCTAATCCTTGCAAACTGGCATAGAAATATCAAAATACATTGCAAGCACTCATCTGAGAGACAAGAAAAGGAATAATACAGATACAGCTGAGGGACTTGACCTTATTCAGAGTCAATGACTCATACGGCCTGATTTACTGAGAACCCAAAAAGTGGGCGTGAATTGCTTCTATAGTACTCCTCCCTCACCACGCAAAATGAACAGTGTGGCAATCTAGCACATTTGGGAGACGCAATCCTGGTTGCGCCTGGTTAGTATTAGATCAACTGCAACATCTGTTTGCACCCGTTTTTGCACGCAAAGACCTTTAGTAATTCAGGCCCATAGCAAGTCATCAGGGTTCACACCAGGATGAAAAGTGCTCCTGCCAGTTTAGAGGAGCAGGATTGCCCTTTCCAACCTGCCATCCATGAATAAGTCATGTGCTGATGCATTAGGAGACACCCACGTAAGGCTCTGAGCCAAAGTCTTACTTACCATCACCGGGAATGATCCTGAGCGAGACCGTGTTTCCAGCTTCCTTGATCAGGTTGACGATGTCCGAGTGTGACTTGTTGGTGATGGAGCAGCTATTGACGGCCAATATTCGATCGCCAACTTTCAGCTTGCTGCAGCGATCTGCCGGGCTGCCCTCGATGATGCGCCCTATTTTGTGGGGCATGGCCACACAGGCATTTCCAGCTTTTGTGTTGACAACATGTTTGTTTGTGTGTGAATTGGTTGATTGGTTATATTGATTGAGGGAATAGAAGGGAAAAAAGGAGACAGAAAAAATGTATTAATCATCCCTCTTGAGCTGAGTGACAGCGATCAACATGGTACAGAAACTGCAAATAGACCCTGGGGATATTCAGTTATCCCGATTCTCTCACTGTATCTCGCTCCTTGATTACATCCTCGCTTCTCACAATCCTCCATCCAGCTAGCATTCCTTTTTACGACATCTACTCTATATTTATTACGTCCCTGTACTCTGTAACTCCGCTTCTGTCTTGTTTGAAAAATACACTTGTATACTGTCACTCTGTCCAGATAAGATAGGAGGCCTTATGGGAGGTGACAGGTACGCAGGATTTAATACCTTATTTGCTAAGCACAACACCAAACCCAGGTCACAAGGTGAGTGGGGGTAAAGATGTCCAAGTGAAGGATGAGCCCTGGTGGGACTGGACTGTAACGGTTGCATGATATATGGGTGACTGAATCACCTAAAACTTCACTGTTATTCCCAGAGCTGAAAAACTCGTCATAAAATATGTATTTTTTTTATGTTTATAAAAATATATATTTTTACATCTCAACTTGGGTCCCACACGGTTAAAATCTATCGCCAATGTGTAAAGCAAGATGCAAAGCACGTGAAAGTCCATTCATCTTATGCTCCCGACAGGAGTCAGGGAAGTGAGAAAACAGCAAAACCAGAAGCCTCAAAGGCTTTGGTGGTATTAAAATTAGGCTTTACACGATCAGGATTTTTGGGGCCGATCAGCGATTTGAAAAAAACGATAACTGATCACTGATCTGATCACAAGATGGAGCAATGTGTCTATTTAAATGACTTGTTCATTTACTTAATTGCTCAAAAAATTATATTTATAATAAATATATCTTTGTTCATCTATTTATGCCATTGAGGCATAGTGACAGACAGAACAAATAAATCCTCTTCTATTAGATGGCAGGAAGTATATACAGTAATTAATGTATCCACTTTTTGTGACATTTTTGTTTGTTGGTGTGCCGTGAGATTTTTCAATTGTAAAATATGTCGTCAATGACGTCATTGATCGGATCGGCGAATTATGACATTAAAGCCGATCAGCATAAAATGCTAATTATCGGCCGATTCCGATTAGGCTGATAAGATCGGTGTAAGGTCTAATTAAAATATGCTTGTTGACGAGCATACACACCACTGTTACCATAAGTAATGCGTGCATTGCCTTTTGCTAAGTAACATCACCATCCCCTGGGATCAGACAATGTGGCTAATACTCATTTAAGTGTTTTGCAGATGACACATCACACTACATCATCTTAATGGCTAACTATACAAGAGAACTTGGCATGACATTGGGGACACAGATCCATTATTCACGGATAAAATAAAATCTAATTTGTTCGAGGACAACATCTACAATAGCTCATCACTGGCTGAGCAACTGTGATCGTTGAATTTTGCTGTTTACTGCCTTAAGTGAACGCAGCTGTGAAGTCGGAATCAGTGATGACGTTGTTTGCGATAAAGCCTGCAGCTGGCCTGGTCCTGTCGGAATGAGCGCTGCTCATAAAGTTATTTCTAAATCCCTAAGCTCATGATAGAAGGTTTGTGACCTTGGTATTAAGCATAACCCAGTCAAAAGCCACCTCACGCTATTCACAAGGGAGCCCAACCCGGTAGAGAATACAACTCAGTGGTGCGAACGTGTTCGGTGCCTCTTTGCTGATTTAAGCAGGGAAGCCTCCGGAAAAAAAATTGTTTTGAAACCCAAATTTTGCAGCTTTGAAGAAATTGGTGCATAACGATGATGAATCACAGAGAAAAGTAATGATTTTCAGAAAGATGACCAAATCGTTAAGGCAGATTAAGTTCGAATTAAATCATGACACCTTTTTGATGTTATATGCATCATAACGAGCTCACAATCACTCACCAAAGGTGGTGCCAGCATCAGGCCTGGAAACAGAGGACACAATGACAAAACCAAAGCCCTCATTTTCTCCACGTTGGATCTCTACGTCATACGGCTGCAGAGAGGCGGGAACCACGGCACTCCCGCTGCCGCCTCCTCCGCCACTGCCGATGCCGCTGGTAGACCCGCTGCCCGAGCTGACTGTGTTGAGAGAGTTCTGGCTTCCTTGTGGGGTCCGCTTGCCTTCCGTCAGGCTGGGTGCCTGGGTGCTGCTATGGTGGGAGGAGGCTGGCGATGGCGGAACATCACCGTCCCCTTTTGACACTGGCGATGAGAACAAGAGTACAAGTTAGGAACCTCAGAAAAATTACATTGCAAAACATACGTGTCACCAGTTACAATTTGCCTGCATTCCCTAACAGTTATTATTGTGTGTAAATGCCAAAAGGTAAGCTTAATGACTTATATGGTACCTTGTGTGTAAAGTGCTGGTGTTTGCCCAGGTGTGGTGACACGTCAGTTTGTTTGTGTTGAATAATTTCACTGAATAAAGTAGTTGATATAAAATAGGTTCATGAGTGTGTGTACATGCTTGTTGTTGCATGGTGTTGATCCTTTGCCGATTAGTTTTTCTGTGTTGTTACAGACTACAGTAAAATACAGTGGTGCCTTGACTTAAAAGTTTACTTCATACCATGACCATGCTCTTAACTCAAATCATTAATATTGCTAATCAACTTTCCCCACTGAAATGAAAGAAAATTCAATTTTTAATAAAGTAAAATAGCTCTGTATTGTTAAAATGAACTGATTTATGAAGGATAAATTCACACAAAATCATTCTGTAGTACATTCATGTCCTGTGCCTTTAAATGGGGTGGCCTCCCTAGCGAGTGCCTTGTAGTTCTCTAGCTTTCTCTCTCCAGTGCATGTCTCTGGCTGCAGGGACTGAGGAGGGATTACCTAACAAGTGAGAGGTCAACGGATGCTGTGTACACTTTCCAGGAATTAATAGCACAATCACTTACTCGTTTTCACTTCGTCTGAGCCATCCTGATGGCTAACAGCAAAAAATAAGCAGTGTGTGAAAAAAAAAGTGAGCATTCTGCATTGGAGGAAGGAAGCATAGTTTCTGAAACCAAGCAATGTATTGGCAAACAATTTGTATGTAAACCAATGTATTCGTGAACCTAGGTTCCAAATGCAAATTTGTAAATGCTAATTATTTTATACTTCACTGGAGTTGTGGAGAACCTGAAGCTCACCCAGTAAACTCAAGTCGTTGCTTATAAGTCAAGTTAAAGAAATTCGCCAAGTGATGGCTCGGGAGTTTCTCGTGATACTTATAGGTTGGGGGACTTGTAAATCTTGTAAGGGGAGGGTGGGGTCCATTACTTGCAGACTTTGAAAGTTGAGGCAGGGCTCGGTCTCAATCACCCGCAAATAGCAGAGGCTCACTGTAAATGCCCACCTGGGTATCCAGGTGTCTTCCGTCTGACTGTGAGGTTGACATGGCCCTGTTTGGCAGCCTGCTGCATCAGCTGCACCACCAACTGGTGTGACTTGCCCACCACCGCCGTGCCGTCCACACAGATTAGCTCGTCACCCGACCGCAGACGTCCATCCTCATCTGCTGCGCCATACTTCACTATGTGACCGATGTAGATCTGCAACAATCAAGAAATGCATTGATGAATTGCACTGGTTTAGCATTTAATACTTCAAATACACTGTGGATTCTTAAATCAATTCCACCAACATTCAAAATAGAGTGCTTACTTTTGTGTGACTTATATTCAAGTCACACTGCAATGGAATAGCTCTCTGTTCTGGGAAGACATCTCGACAAGAAGTTGGTGTGTATGGAATTTGTGTCTGTGGGACGTTTTGTCCATTATAGGTCTTGCGCTGTGCACTTGGGTAAAGTAATGCCAGAATAGAAAACGGCCTTCTCCAAAACATTTCTGTTCTGTCTTAAACTACAGGACTGACAGGACAGAATTTAAAATGAAAATCTGATGAGGATCAATGGGATTAAAAAAGTGTGGCGCAATACTTGAGTTCATATCGTGTATCTTGTCACTGATTTTCAAATGAGCCTGATACATTTTGAATGGAATGTAGCTCAGAATCTCCTCGTAGCATGTGTCCGCCTTAGGCATTGACTCACTCTGATGAAAACAAGCCACAAGCTACCGCGCACCATCTTTGGCACAAACAACCAAAACTGGACTGTGAGCTACCCCAGTTAAAAAGTGGTCTGAACATGAATCATAAAAAAAGACTGAGAAGTGATAGGGGCAAGAAAGGACTCTCAGTGACATGCGAATTGTGTGGAAGAGTGTGTGTTTGAGAACGAGCATAGAGTGAATGTACTGTATTATATTAACCAGACTCAAAAGTAAATGGATACTTACAGGCTCCCCGGGCTCATTTCCGCCAAGGATACGGAAACCAAAGCCTGTATCCTTTCGCCAAAGGAAAATGTCCTGCTCCTGGCAATCTGGCACTGAAACACAAAGTAAGAGCTATTGTGAAAATTTGCCTTAAAGATTCCACTTAGTAGTTGATTAGCTATTACAGTAATTACTGAATGCATTTAGCTGCAATTAAAAGCATCTGGGCGGCCGGCTGGCCGACTGGTTAGCACATCTGCCTCACAGTTCTGAGGACCGGGGTTCAAATCCCGGCCCCGCCTGTGTGGAGTTTGCATGTTGTCCCCGTGCCTGCGTGAGTTTTCTCCGGGCACTCCGGTTTCCTCCCACATCCCAAAAACATGCGTGGTAGGTTGATGGAAGACTCGAAATTTCCCCTAGGTGTGAATGTGTGCGCGAATGGTTGTTTGTTTCTATGTGCCCTGCGATTGGCTGGCGACCAGTTTGGGGTGTAACCTGCCTCTCGCCCGAAGATAGCTGGGATAGGCTCCAGCACGCCCGCGACCCTTGTGAGGATAAAGCGGTGCAGACAATGGATGGATGGATAATAGCGTCTGACTCCTATTTTGTGAAATTAACACACATCCACGGCCGTTTGTGCCATTATCGATCAACATATTGTGTCTGCTTTGTATTGTGGGCGGGTTGGATCAACAGCTGCTCTTCGGCTCATTGAGCAAGAGTGGCTCCTTGCATGAAGGCCACAAATGAGGCCGCAAACTCACTGGCTGTGACCTTGTCACATTCACAGATGTGTGCTCTAACAGATCACTAATAACAATTTCCTTAACGAGTTTCAAGCCTCCACTAACTCCAATTACATGTCACCACACAGCAGAGTGAGGAAATGTGGACATTGGGATTTGCTGTCAGTCTGTTCAGTCTGTAGAAGGTTTCCTGTTGTCTGGATGGGTGTGGGGGGTCGTTGCGCAACTCCGTACACCAGTTGACTCATGCATCATGCATGTGACATGGTTTTAATTCACTAATAAGTTCAATCGACCTGCTATAGGCTTTAATTGCTTGTGCTGGGACCACTAATAACAACACAGGTGGTACTAACATATCAACTCACAGGTTCTTACAGGTGCTTAGACAATAAGAGAATCCCGCCACACCACTTGTCAGTAGCACTGCCTTGCTCATTTCCAACATCCAGTCCTGTCCTGCCCTTTTCTGTCCTCTCTCATCTTGTTCTCTTGGTTAGTTACCACGATTTGACTGTTACTTGTGCTCAATTATCTTGACTGTCTAACTATTGTTCTGCTTTGGTTCGCACCCCTATTCCCCTTGTCCACTCTGTCCCTGTCTGTCTCCAAAAACCCTTTTCTGTCTGGGTGCATTTTTAATAAACAGAATATTAAAACAATTTAAAATAAGCAGAGGAACTGTTTCAAATTCCCCTGTGGCACAGCAAAACTATTCAAGCAAAAAAGGCATACAGATCCACCATTCTGAAAGGCCAAGTAGCTGAACAGGACAGGTTTAAAAAAATAAAAATAAAATGTTAGTGCCGCTGAAGCGATTTGCTTCAGCCCGTTGGCTCGTCCGTTCTCTTGCTCGCGTTAATTTAAATGTTGTGGCCTGTAATTAACCTTATGATGACCCTTGACTTCTTAGTTGCATCAAACCTCAGTGTAGGGTAGCCGTAAGTTGTATAGCTTGGCCTTAGAAGAACCTGCTGTTAAAATAGTTACTAATACTAACACATAATTATCCGCTGGTCTATATTTGCTAGAACCATTACTATTTTGTTATTTTCTTGTGCCTCTAATTGAATGTAAAAGAATCCACCGCAGCCAAGGAAAAACAACCAATTAAAGACAGAAGGCGTATTAGGTGTCAATCATTCAAACTATTTTGGAATATCTACCCCTGAAAAAAAAAAAGCTCATCCCTTGTTTGCTTGGGGTTTAGTGAAATGAGGCTACATTCAAATCTTGCTAGCGGTTTTAAAACTACAAACTTCCTTTAAAACTCTCTCATAATTTCATCCAAACAGAAAACTGTTAAATGTGTGAAGGCATGTGTTTGTGTCTTTCGTTTACCTTTAAATACAGTTGCTCACTCAAATATCCCCATCTCATTCTGTCAGAACACAGTCACCCTCCCCCCCCCCCCTTTTTTTTTAACCATCTACACTGTTTGTTTTTTTTTACAGTTCAGAATAAACTATGAACACATTAAACTGCATCTCTTTGAAAATCTTTGTCTCTTTCTTGTTCCAGTGTGTTCCTCATCCTCCACATATGACTCTGGATCTCCTTCAGGGGTTATCAAACACATACGAATCAGCCGAAGCTTAAAGCAGGTCTTTCTGGGCCCAGTTAATATTTAATCAGCAGCAGTCCTAGATTCCACAGGCAGCGATGATTATTAACCACCCTAGCACTATACACAACACAGAGCTCACGTCTATTGGCAACAATCACAAGCAACGAGATAATACAGCAGACCTCTGATGGATGAGCTGCTGAGTGAATAATGCAATCACATCGAATTGATTTTGATTGTGTTTTACTAATCATAGAATGAAAAAGGCTATGACATTTATCTGCGGCTGTACACTCCCAAGATCTACTTCAAGGTCTTTTATATGCCAGGTACAAAACGAGCTGGATCAGTAATAAAGATCTCACACTTCATATGCAATTTACCATTTACATACTTTTGATGCAGAATTCTCACCGTATTGACCGTAGTATTTGTATCACTGCAAGAACATTGATACTGTGGTGCCTAGAGATACGAGTTGAATTCGCGATGCAACCACACTCGTAATTCAAAACACTTTTGGCTCAAAATCGTTACTCCCTATTCTAATGAATAGAGATGCCAATAATCTTTTCCAGATTTGCCAAAAACCCAACGAAATGTTTTCCAATGTTTCTTAATAAAGAAAATAGCACTCAATGATATTGTACTTACAAAAAATACAATTTTTAAAATCATACAGTTTGTACATCATGATTAATTTAATTGCAGCTCCTTGTGGTGTGCATGACTTGGCCACCAGGTAAGGGTTAGGTTAGTCATGGAAAGACAAGTGAAGAAGACTCACAACTATTGTAAGTGACTCAGTAACTGCAGGCATATTAGTCGTTTTTCACAGAGGATAAAGAATGCATGCATGTGAGTATTGTTATCGTCTGTCTACATGTGTTGCTACGTCCTTTGTGGTCAAATGTCCATTGCTTAAAGCCTTATAACACGACCATGTAGACGCTATTTCTTAATTCCTTAGGTGTTAGAATTAAGCTAGCAGACTGAAAGCAAAGTTGTTTTTTTTTAATTGGCCAAACGACAGCTCGTATCTTGAAAACCTCAGAAATCAGTTCGCTTGTATCTCAAGGCACCACTATACTGTGCGTCCTACAATCAGTACCACTAACACCCAATCCAAAAATTATTATTTTTTTTTTTTTAAACAAAATCAGTTGGAATAAAAGCTTTCTCTACGAAGATAATCTTGTCGCGAATGACTGATAGATTTGTAAAGGCTTAATGTTAATGAACTGCCTGGTGTATTTATGTTCTGTCTTATTAGTGTCGAAAGAAATGGTGCATGATTGTCATCATGAGCTACCCAGTTATATTTCGATTCAAAGCTTTGTGTGTTTTGCATGGCTCTTTTGTGTCAACTGAAAAATGTGCGTCTTCTATTCTCATAACCTGATCTTCCTTATTTCGAACGCCGCTTCCGTCGATTCACCTTGCAAATCTACGCTCTCTACCCAACGAAATGGACGAGCTTCACCTCCTCACAAAGACCATTAAAGACTGCCCGTTCTGCCGTCCTTTGCTTCACGGAGACTTGGCTTTGTGAACGCATCTCCGACGACGCCGTAGTGCTGCCCGGCTTGCAACTACAGCGAGCGGACCGTGACATGGAGCTATCGGGGAAAACTAAACATGGCGGAATAAGCTTCTACATCAATGAATAATGGTGTACTGATGTCACGGACCTCAACGCACACTGCAGCCCGAACTTGGAATTGCAGTTTTTGAACTGTGAGTCATTCTACTCGCCGCGCAAGTTTGCTTTATTCATACTTGTGAGTGTTTACATCCCCTTCTGGACTGACAAAAGATTATCAAAGCGGCAGGCCCGGACAGTATGCCCCCCTCCTGCTTGAAAGTCTGCGGGTAACAGCTCGCTCCAGTTTTCAATAGATCTTCAATAGATCTCTGGAACTGTGTGAAGTACCATCCTGTTTCAAATGCTCCACCATCATCGCAGTCACCAAGAAAGGGACTGAATGACTACAGACCTGTCACCCTGATATCTGTGGTCATGAAGTCCTCTAAACGCCTCGTGCTAGACCACCTCAAGAGCGTCAAAGGACCCCTGCTGGACCCCCTGCAGTTTGCCTATCGAGCAAAAGGGTCTGTGGATGACGGCGTCAACATGCACTTCATCCTGGAACACCTCGATGACGCAGGGACCTACGCGAGGATCCTGTTTGTGGACTTCAACTCTGCGTTCAACACCATCATCCCCGAACTCCTCTCCTCCAAGTTTCTCCACCTCAGCGTTTCGCCTGCCATCTGCCAGTGGATTCACAGCTTCCTAATGGGCAGGACACAGCAGGTGAGGCTGGGGGACACCACCTCATCCACATGCACCACCAGGACTGGGGCACCCCAAGGATGCGTCCTCTCTCCGCTACTCTTCTCTCTCTACACGAATGACCACCTCAACGCACCCGGCTGCCAAACCCATGAGGTTTGCAGACGACACCACAGTCATCGGCCTCATCAAAGACAGTGACAAGTCTTTGACACAACCTGGAGCTGAATACGCTCAAGACGGTAGAGATGATCATGCACTTTAGGAAACATCCTTCGACACAGCAGCCCCTCACGCTGTCCAGCTGCCCTGTGTCAACCGTTGAGACCTTCAAGTTTCTGGGAATTACAGTCTCTCAGAACCTGAAGTGGGGGACCAACATCAACTCCATCCTCAAAAAGACCCAGCAGAGGATGTACTTCCTGCGGCTTCTGAGGAAGCACACCCTGCCACAGGAGCTGTTGAGCAGCAGTCATTGAATTGGTTCTGTGTTCATCCATCACAGTCTGTGTGGTGCTGCCACAAAGAAGGACAAAATCAGACTGCAACAGTAAGTCAAGGCTGCCCAAAAAAAAGAATATCGGTACATATCCCACCCACTCTTAAGGACTTGCACACTGCCAGAAGTAAGACCAAATACTCTTGGACGCTCCACCTATTCCAGCTTCGTCCCTCTGATAGGCGCTATCAAACAATGGAAACTAATACCAGCAGGCATTCCACCAGCTTCTTCCCTCTTGCCATTAACTTCATAAACGGTTGACTTACATTTTCATTGTAACATGCTGCCAATTTTGGACATCTCAGTCGGGGCACTTCTACTTTATTCATACACTCACTGTGTTATCACGCTGCACTGATTGCATTCTGTTGTTGATTACTACTGGCTACTTATGTGTTTGAGAACTCTCTGCACCATTGGCACAATCGTCACTGTACCATATCATTGCACTGTGACTTTAAACTGCTCTAAATCATTTGAGGAGTGCATCATTTGTACAATTGCCATTACATCAGCATCACCACACTAGTGTTACAGTTTCATTGCTCAATGACTCTCTATACTCATGTTTTTTTTTATGTCCTAAATGTATAATGTATAATGTATTTCGTTGTAGTGGCTGTTTGTTGTCATATCAGAGTGGCTTTTGTGTCTTGTAACATACTTGGCCAATAAAGCTGATTGTGATTGTGAAATATTTGTTTGAATCACGGATGGGATGCTGCTATTGGAGACATCAATTGCAGTGTATAGGACACAAACAGACACAAATCCTATGACAATGTTCACACAAGTGCCTGCATGTTTTAAGAGCTCTCTTTTCGACACAGATGAGACTCACGTGTGAATCATCCTCCAATAATATGTCAAGGCCACTTGAAACACAAAACTCGCATGGATCTTTAAAATGGCACATAAGTAGCTTAAATATTTACACTCAGTGTTACTCACGTCTGCTCTCGTACATGCTCCTTGACTGTGCCCAGATCTTAAAGGGGTCTGGCTTCTTCTGGAGGGTTAGGGTGCCATCTCCAGGGTCCTGAGGGGGCAAGCCTGGCAGTGGATGGGTGGGGGCAGCAGGAGTGGGCACCACAGCCTCACTGGGCATAGCAGAGGACGGGTGGCTAGGAGAGTCCGTGTGGGCACTGCGATGGCTGCACACGCTGTGCTGGGAGCTGCTCTGGCTGTCCTTCCTCTCTAACTGATGCTGAATGCATGAGAAAGAGGGAGAGATAGTAAGAGACGTGAGTGTAGCAAAAAATAAAATAAAATGCAGAAGATGGGGGCAGAGAGCAAAGTGATAAGTGCGTCAGTTTCAGAGTGGGGAATGTGGCAGCATTCAAGGTTGTTTCTTTTGTGGCATTCACAGTAAGCATCTCTCACTCGGAATGTTTGCAGTAAAAAAATACTTGGTTGCCATGGTTGCAAGACAAAAACTTGAAATTGTGTGGGGGAAGAGCTATGCAGCCGTGGCCCAATGGTTAACATCATCGCCTGCCACCGTGGGGGACCTAGGTTCAAAACCCCGACTGGACCATCCGCCAACATCCCCCGGACTCACGGCTGTGGTGTCCTTGAGCAAGACACTGATACCCCGAAATGCTCCCTGGGCGCTTCAGCTGCCCCCTGCTCCAGTGTGTTCCACTAACATGTGTATGGGTTCACTGTGATGGGTTAAATGCAGAGAACAAATTTCATGTGCATGCATGCATGTTCATGACAATAAAAGATGATTCTTCTTCTTCTATTTCCTATCAATCCAGCAATTCTCTTTTTACTGCAAAATCAAGGTTGGTGTCAATATAAAGCTTAATTGTAAGAATTGAAGAACTGAAAGAAAAAATACATCCCAATACCATGGTGACTGAAATAATGAAAATGTATCTACATTTTTGATTCTCTTTAAAGGGTTTTCATTTAAATAAAACACTTTATCACAGAAAATAATTAAAGTAAATCATGACTTTCTTATTTAAGCAGCTTTTTCAAAAAGTAAGAAAAAAATCATTATATTAATCATAATTTAACAGTATGAAACACTTTTATTGTGCATGTATAACTTGTTTTTATTATTCTCATCACTTCTTCTGTTTGGCTGAAAAATCACCTTCTGTGAAAGTGTGATGTGCGGCAACCATTTTGATACATCTGATAGCCCAACATATTAATGACTACTATTTAATTATTTTTAATTTAACCAAGTGTTGACAGTTATTATCATCTTTTATGAAAGCATTTCTTTGCATTCTAATTCAACAACAGGCCAACATTTCTCTTGTGGATAAATGAATTATCTGACTGTGCGCTCCTGCATGTCACAAATCATTTAAAGCTTTATTAGAATGAACGGAGTCATTTTATTGAGTATTGATTGTAAAAACCAGCATATGAAATGGACAAAAGATATTGGCACATTCTCCCGTGCGCCTGAGACAAAGGCTCAACTGTGTTGCTTGTTCACGAAGACAAGAAACGTAACTGTTTTTTGTTTCAGGCCTGACTACATGCTTGATGATTTGAGACAGCGCAGCTGCTCTTGCATATGCGAGATTAGACAGAGCATTTATTTAGATTCCATCTGTAACTGTGGGTGTGTGCCGACACCATGGCGCATGCACCACGACATTTCCATGGCATAACACAGAGGGGACGAGTGGGTTTATAGTGTTTCCTCTATGGAAAAAAAAAAATACAAAGTGACAGTCAGGCAAGGCTAGTGGCACGCTTTCATCATCGGGCCAAAGTGCCATGTGACCACAGTAGGTAACACCCATTATAAAATAATCCTAATCCAAAAATCTGAGAGGGAGGTCTTTTAATTCCGATATTTTTCTTCCATTAAACTGTGAGAACTGAACCCACCGCTGACCTTACATATCCAGAGGAAAACATCATTGTAGTTGTTTTACCAGGGTGTATTAAGGTGACAGTAATTTAAAGATGCAATGGCATCCTTTTGGATGTCTATAGATTTTTGTTTATTAGATTGAGGTGAGTTGTGAAAATGGGGAGTTGTTAGCTCCTCAAAAGGTTCTCTTTCTCTTTACTATTCACTTCATCTGTCAGTATACTTCTCTTTGTTCTCTCATTCCATTGTTATTACCACCTTCTCCATGTGTGTTAGCTTCGGTGCGCCCTCGGTAGCACCGTTTCACTATTTACGGACAGAAAATTTGGGCAGTGTCAGCGTGTGTGCTATGTGTAAATCTATTTATTTAAGTCACCAACAGTGAGATTAAGATAAAAAAAAAATAATAATCAAAATAAGACAATAATAAGAAAAACAGTGTTGATCATTTACATATCGTCGCTGTCGGGCAGAAACCCCGTATGTCCAAATGTGGTAATTTTGTCACAAATCGATACTAATACCCAGTCTCAAGTGTTGAAAACAACTCAAGCTCAACTCTATTAACTCTCTTAGACACTAACTTTCTGAGAAGTGTCATAACTCCACCTCTTCTTGACTCCGCGGGAGCCTCGTGGCATTATATGGCTTTAAGATTAAACGTCTGTAGGTTTTTTAGACAAAAAAAAAAAAGTTTGGCTAGAAACATTTGAGTTGGCCTGTTTTGTTGAAAAATTTAAATGCTTTGCTGCCGAAGGAAACCTGTCAGCCATGAAGGTAAGTTAGCATGCAGATGAACTGATTCACTGCCACTGACGGCTTCTGAAGTCATATCGATCTGGGAGGGCTGGCAGTGAATTAATTTCCACCTATTACACCGTCTAGTCAGCTCATCGTTTTATTTTTATTTCATCTCTAAGACCTTGAAAATAGTTTGGAAGTATGATGTAACCACAGTCATTAGCTTTTGTTAAGTATTTTAAAGTCTTTAGCAAATTAAATTAGCGATTGCACATGATTATGGGGATTTGCTCATTTGATGTGCGACAGTATATTATAGCAATATAAGCTGAAATACTAACTAACGATTGCAGTGTTTGGAAACTCAAACGTGCTTTGTTTGATTTGCTGAAAAGTCGTGCTTTTGGAGATGCGAGGATTGTGCCTGACAGCGATGATATTGTCACGTCACATCAAAATAGCACAGGCACAACCATCTGATGGCGATGCCAAGCGAGCTGACTACTTTCAAACTTGGCATAACAATTGCCGCATCCACAGCAATGTGCGAGAATTTCTTGTCCACTGAGAAATGTGTTTTCAAACCACAGGCGCACAATGCCGCATTAGATAAAAGGCCCAGTTGGTTCAGCTGACGTTTGAGAGAGATTTAACCTGGACCCTTCGCTTATAGAAAAGTGCCCACACTCGCCGCCTACAACACTTCTAAAGCTAAGCCACGAGTTTAATTTACCTTACGATGCCTGCCATGGCATACCTGTTTATAACGCTTAATGTTGAATGCGAGTGTGTATATTTTTGGCAATGGGAACCCATGTTTTGAGATGGATAAGGTGTATAAGGTGTTGAAAGAAAACTAATAATATGAAACATATTTTGAGCGGCAGAATGTGCTCCCCGCGCTGACCTAATGTCCGTGGGTTAAATGTGCTCTAACTCCGACACTGACTTTATGTGTTCCTAGCAACCCTTTCTCTTTGCATCATGCCTCTCTCAAATCCTCCCTCAGTGGGGGCTGACAGCTGGCCACTGTTGAACTATTCCTACAAGGCTTCGCTTATGTAGTCATTGGACAGCAGCATGGCCACAGTGGAGAGTTGGGGACAGAAAATGGAGGGAATACAGCAGAAGGAAAATAAAAGAAAGAAGCACAATAGCTGACTGAGAAAGAACAAGTAAAGATGAGTGGTGGTCACAGGACAAAGAAGAATGGGAAGCCGTTGATGCAGAACAGGAGGGAAATAGTTTGATGTCATATCATATCTTCGTGTCTTCTGTTCTTTAAATAGAACACCTCATTCAGGCGTATGCACACACACACACACACACACAGACACACACACAGACACGCACACATATGTTGGAAATTGTAATACTCACCACCAGCTTTGGACTCCTCTTGGCTGGCACCACTCCTGCAAAGCAGCGGCAGAGAGATAGAGAAATCATTAATGACCTCTCCACTTGCCACTCTTGATGAGAAACTCCAAGGGCCAAACAGATGGACCCTACTTCCTAAGCCCGACAGAACACAAGCAGTTCTCTCATTCCTCTCTGGATTACTCTGCCTGAGCAACAGCGAGCTCCTCGCTGATCTAAGTGATCTCCTCCCCCTGTGCTGATTCCCGCTCCACTCAGCGCTCTCAGGCTCACTATTCGCAGAAGGGTTTCCTGCATTTAACAGGCTGACTGATGGTGAAGCAGCAGCTTAGGATGGCCATGCTCAGCCACAGGTCTCCACGTGAGCTCAGACAGTAGACCACCCACCCACCCCAAACACCACGAGACTGCTTGTTCACTGATACAGTGAGCTCTCTCAGACGCCTGAGCTTCATATCAAAAGGAAGTCTGAGCCGCAGCCTCACTGACACATTGCTGATTCCTCTTCATGCTTCAGTTTTGCTCGTCTCCTTTCGTTTTATCCCCCTCCTCATCTGCTGTGCCGCCACTCCCCCTCTCTCATAAAGCAGTTAACATAGAAGATCAATGTCATTTGTGCTGATGAAATATTAATACTATAGGCAGTTGTCAGAGAAGAACATTCACGTTAGTGTTGAGAATAAGCCACATTCCCACTTTAATGCTTCCTGTTCACACGCAACCCATCTCAGCAAAACATGCCTTTTGATTAATCAATGCACTATGAACTGATTGTTTATCCTCCCCATACTAAGAATATTCATAGTTTTTTTTTTTCAAGAACAGTCCTTCTCCCTGCTGGTGCTGCTATCTATTACAGCAGTGCACGTACACGTGTGTGTGACAAAAATAGAAAAATTAATGCATGAATGACAAGCAGGACTGGGACAAAGAGTAGCTGTTGCCAAGGGAATAAAACACTCATACAACAGAGTGGCATTTTTTTTCACTCCCAACACATCATTCCAAGATACTAGACCATTACAGCACTATTTCACAGATTAATTTATGTGATTTATCTGACCAATTTATGCAAATTATCTACATGTACAGAAATCTACCAGAAAGTCACAGCAACATTAGCACATGCAACAACATGCATGCATCCATCTATCTTCAAGCTCTTTCTGGTGCACTAGCAAAAAAAAAAATAATTCATTAAATGTTAAAACTCTCTGTTGCTGCAAAGCCCATCTCTCTACATGATTCATAATTCATCCTTGCTATTTTGCCTCTCTCTACCTCTCTTTCTCTCTCCCTCTCATCGGATTATGGGATGCTAGCGACTGGAGCAGCTGGAAGCACATAGCTGCTGACAAGTGTGCATGCTTGCACATGCGCAAGTGTGTCCTTTCCATCAATGGTTACATATTACAAAGTCAGATTTCAATAATAATTAAGTGTTTCCTTATTCAACAGCAGGTTAGGTGACCCAGGGGGCACTAAATTATACCAGGGAAGGGCAACAGAAACATTCCCTTCGAAACAAGCTCTGGATATGTTCAGACTAATGGCAAGGTTACTAAAATTAGCGACAGGAACTGGGTATAACTATCTAGCGTATTTAAAGACAGAACAACGGACATAAAATGACTAAAGACTTCTAATGGCTTCACACGTTACCCTTTTCCACCATGCAGCAACTGCAGAATCTCAATGTGATGCAAATCTTTGAATTTGTTTGACGTAAAAGTGTAATTCAGAGTCAATAAAACATTTATGAGAGTAGCATGCTTGTGCACACACGCAGGTCTGAGGAAGCATCCATAAATACATGCGTGCAACACACACTCTGTAACATCAGCATGTAGGTTGAGAAGTTGCACAGGCCCAAGGGCGATATGCACCTGTGTAGGGTTGTGCATCGTTTGAATTTGAGTGATTCTGGTTCCGATACCGGTTCCTTATTTCAATTACGTTTCCAAACGATTCTCGATTCCAATTCTTTTAGGGGGCTGGGTCAAAACAGTTTGCATGGTTTCAATAAAGGGTGTCCAAACTATGAACATCCATTTTCATAGTAGCCCGCAGCATAAACTAAAATGAACATTAGACTCGGGGTTCTTTATAACCAGTATCAATATCAAACCTAGGAACTAAAAGGCAATGTGTGTGGAACTAACTCAAGTGACTTAATATTTATTAATTAATGTTTCAGCTAAAAGTTGAATATAGCATTGTTAAAAATCATTTTTAGGGACTGATTTATCACGTCAAATGGTTTATATGTGCAAGTTTTAACTTGATTTCCTGTTTTAAGATTGTAGTCTTTTATTTTGAAAGGTACGCACCGGAACACAGCATTTTGGCACGAAAAGTAACTTCACACGGCACCGGTGGATTTTTTATTTATTTATTTTTGTTAAATGCATGGAAACAAATGCTATAAAACGATTCCTTTCCTTACCCACCGATGAGGCACAAGGTTAGTGTTTGTGATACTGTGAGACAACGTTTCTGTGAATTTTGTCCCAATTCATTGTGATGTAAAGTTGGTACGGTGAGGTTTTAGCTCAATGTTAAGCTTTTTTTTCTGTCATTGGCTCTTACGTTGGTTTGAAGACTAAAATAAACGCTAAAAGCCATCAGTGCAAAAGTGCAACCAACCGGTTACCTTGTTAGCTGTCTCAATGTTGGCATAGACATATTTTATAGTTTCACTCACCGAATTGACTGAGAGTTGACTTCACTGAAGCAGCGCGCGGTTTAGGCTGAGGCTTGGTGCGCGTCAGACGCTACACTTCATGAAAGCCTCGTTTGCACAATATAATCTTATTCCAAGTGTTGCACTGAGGCGACTGGTCATTAAGTTTAACAAAGTTAAGACACACTTTGGTTTGCCGCCGTTGGGCACAAGCACGTCTTCGTGCGCGTTCTTCTTCTTCGTTGGTTTTTGCCGCTTTCTCATTGGGGCCGGAGGACTAGGCATTGAAACTGGGAACCAAAATTTTTAAATTTGAACGATTCCGGGAGAACCGGAAGAGGGAAAAGGCATGCAGCTATGCACTTTTCTGGCTGTGCAGATTTGCCTCATTTATGCACCTTCATGCCAGATACGCACTCCCAATGGAACAACCTTAAAATGTGGGCATTTCCTGTCAAATCTGACCTTGCGGATATTCTCCCGGCAACTTGAGCACTTTGGCGCGCTTCATGAGCTGTAGTAAGGCAAGTGCCCGGGGAAGATGAAACTCATATTGCGCTTCAAGTTTGGATGTAGTTCCAATAGTCACCACACATAATAATAATGAAGTCATACTTTGAGATATGAGTGCATTAACTTAATAGTTTTTTCAAGATACGAGCTGTCGCCTAGCATACATTTGAGATACGAGCGTGCTTGATACCCCTACCACGAGATGGCGGCAACAAACTTGACAACAAACTTGACAACATCAGACCACCATCGATTCACATTGGCTTCCTTGCAGTGGAAGGACAATATCTGTCATGTGTGTGTGTGTGTGTTCCGGGTTTTGTCTTCCCCCCTGTTTCACACACACCTGCTCCTGTGAGCATCTTCACCACCTGTGCCTCGTTCACCCTAATTACCCCTTGTATTTAACCTCGTGTCTCATTCCCTCTCGTTGCCAGTTCGTTGTACCTCGCGTTCCAGCATTCCTTGTTTCCACGTCACAGACTCGCAGTAAGACTTGACCCTGTTCCGATTATCAACCTTGCCTCTTTGCCTCATGTTTTTGGATACTGTTGACTTTCTTGGATTGCCTGCCTGTGTACCGACCTATGCCCGTCTATTAAACCTCTCTTTTTGGAAACTGTCCATTTGTTTTGGAGTCGTGCATTTTTGGGTCCTATCCTCTGTTCCGTTCATGACAGAATCAGTAGGTGATGGTAATGCACCATTAAGCTGGTTTGCCAACTGTCAATAGAGACCACAGAAGAAGAAGAGTACAAGACATTAGGTGCAGTCAGTCATGTTTTGTGCTAGTATTTTCCTTGTTTGTAGGTTATGTGGAGAGCAAAAGTTATTACTGTGTTATTACACAGTACAATACTGTTGAGTGCAATTTTACATCTTTTTTATTTAAAAAAAATGTTTTTGGGGCAGAGCTGGTATGGATTATCAGCATTTCCATTCATTTAATTGGGGAAAGATAATTTGTTTTGAGACAAGAGTGGTCATTGAATGAATGAAACTCGTATTTCAAGCACCACTCTTTTGTAAAAGAGATTCTGAGAGAGATATCAAATGTATTTAAACTGCAACTGTCAAAGATTTTTTTCCTACTTTTGGCATATAACTTTATTGACATGAAGGCTCAGCTTTACAGCCAGACCAATCACCCCCCAATGGGTGCTTATAACTTAATTCATCTACTGCACGGCAGGGTCCCCTACCGACTCGTGTATGGCCGCACAGGGAGACTGAAGAAAATATATCTCATTAAGTCATAGTGGTGCTGTGAGTCAGTGATTACAGCAGTACATTTAAATAATTATGTTAGAGAATATTTGGGGATAGCTGACTTTTTCGGGGCCGTTTGTTTATGATGCTCACCTACACCTGTGAAGAGCAATTCTGTTTTAAACCTGCTCCCGGTTGGCATTAAAACAACAAGCCCTTGGAGTTTTTTACATGGGACAGGCTTGTTGTAAAGAACAAGCGCAGGACACCCACTAATTACAACAATTACATTCATCTTAATGGCGAGATGTATATTTTAGGTATTTTAGGGCTGCAACGATTAATAGAATAACTAATAATTTGCTTACTAAAAAGGTCGAAGCAATTGATCATTTTCATACACAGACTAATGTTACTGTAGCCGCACGCGCCACTCCGTGTAGTAATAAGTTGGCACGATGGCTGCAAACCAGGAGAAAAGTGTCTGTAAAATTCAGAGAATGTCCAAAGTTTGGGATCATATGACACTTCACAAGGAAGATAAAGTGCAATGTGTACCGCAACAGCACGTCTATTATCACCAACACAAGTGAATGTAGCTAATTTAATATAGCCTACCATTTCTAGTTTGAACATATTGTAGTGCACCTGCAAATGATCTGTGATATATAGTACACAGCCGCTAATGCACTTTCAATCGCTTAATGGAACAAACAGTAAGAAAACACATTCATACACAAGTTGCCAATGGTCTCAACTCACGTCAAGTCACTCTACGCTTGACGTGTGTGTGTTCCGGATTTTGTCCTCCCCCTGTTTCTCACACACCTGCTCCTGTGAGCATCATCACCACCTGTGCCTCGTTCACCCTAATTACCCCTTGTATTTAACCTCGTGTCTCATTCCCTCTCGTTGCCAGTTCGTTGTACCTTGTCGTCGCGTTCCAGCATTCCTTGTTTCCACGTCACAGATTCACAGTAAGAGTTGACCCTGTTCCGATTATCGACCTTGCCTCTTTGCCTCACGTTTTTGGATACTGTTGCCTTTCTTGGATTGCCTGCCTGTGTACCGACCTATGCCCGTCTATTAAACCTCTCTTTTTGGAAACTGTCCATTTGTTTTGGAGTCGTGCATTTTTGGGTCCTATCCTCTGTTCCGTTCATGACAACGCTGGCTAATGGGTTAGCCAGTTAACAGCCAGCTAACGCTACACTTTCATTTGCTGACGCCCACATCAGTCACTAGGCCAGACCATGCCTTTTAGAGCAATACACACTTAAAGACAGAAAGTCCTTAAAGACAGAAAGTCTTTAAGTAGAACTTGAGGATGTCAACCCCAAGAGAAAAATAGTAATAATGCATAATACATTTTTATCCAATTACTTGATTGATTGCTGGGATAATCGGTAGAATGCTCAATTCCAAAAATATTTGACAGCTACTTTATTTAATTTTAATTAAATTGTATTTGTTTGCATGTGTGTAGCCGCTGTGTAGCCGCTGTGGTCTGCACGTCCCGACTGGCTATCACACATCGGTTACTGAAGCGTACTTTCAATTTTACACTTTAAATGTATCTTTTTCATGAATTTAAATGGCATTCACAAGTCTGAGGAAAAGTATATGTTCAAGGATGTCAACGCAGCCCAGCAAGGCCAGGCACAAAAACAATATAAACATACAGAATTCCATCATTTTCTTTATGCTGGGCAATAGTCACAGTCCTGATTGCTTACAACAGAGGCAACTTTCCACTACAGAGGTCGCAAGTGTGCTCACTGCTATTTAAATGAGAGGGGGAATGCAGTCAATAAACTGAAGGTCAGCGCGAGTAGCATCAGCGGCTGGGAAGGAGGCTTCCGCAGTTCAGCAGTAAATAGAGAAGAAGCTAAATTACTAATTAATTTGAGGAATGGAAGCAGGAGCAAATATACTCCATATGCATTTCTGCAGCTGCAACCGCACATATATTCTTATTAGAGTTAGTGTTTCATCTCAATGTACAATAGAGATGTGGGTCAAGCTAAAGAAAAATGTATGTTAAATAAAATATACAATGTGCTATTTGTGTTTGCGCTGGGTGGAGGCGACTCATTCTGGAGTAGCCCAGTTCTTTCAAGCTGAAGCAGGGAAGAGGCTCATAAGAGGTGGCCATGGTTAGCTAATGCGCAGCCTCCATTGGGCGTGCTTCTGGGTTGAGAACAATCTGCTAGCATTTGTCCTTGCACTATTAAAGTTGCCCAAAAATACCATTGCACTCTCACTTTTATCATCGTGCCCCTCTTCACCGGCCAACATCAGATTTCACTCCTTTCGACCATCATTTTCCTGCTTCGCAGTGTCTTCTAATTTTCTCTCGTCTTTTTCTGCGGGTCTCTCGGGACAGGTGCACTGTGCACCATTGTCATGGCAACTGCAGCAGAAAGACAAGAACTCATTGCTTGGCCTGGCCTCCTTTTTAAGGGGAGGATCTGGCGTGTGAAAACACCAGATGTTGTTGATTATTGTCATTTATATGGGTTGAACTTCAGAGGAAAGTTTGGTAGTTTATTATTGTAGTGTATTATTGTAATGTTATTATCCAGGTTATTAAAAATGAATGGTGTCAAGGTTGAGTTCAAACATGGGGATTTATTTTTGTGACAGGCGTAAATCTGCCGTGGCGGGCGGTGTAAACCTGCACAGAGTCGTGTTAAACCGGGTGTGGTAATTTCGTAGACAGGCGCAAGGCAGCTTTTTTAAAAGAGTGAGTTCTGTGCCGCTGACTTCAATCATGTCCAATCAAAGCGGCTCCTCTAATTCCCTTTTAATATGCCGAACTCACAGTCTGACATGGAGACGTCTCTGTGTGGAAGACAATGCATAATGGCAGCGATCCGTGCATTGTCACTGTTCTTGGCCTTGTTGTGTGGCAACAGACAATGTGAGGCGGTACCCTTATTAAATACAGATGTGTGATAACCGCTGGAGTCTTAAATATGTCCAGTGACATTATATATCCCCGATCGTTCGTGTGCACCCCCCTCATAACTGTTGCGGCTATGTCGGATATCATTACAAAAATAAAATTAAAATAAAGCCAAAAATAAAAGCAATAGTAATAATAATAATGGGTTCAATGAATTGTTTTTTTTACAACAATTCAGAGGGTTTGATGCCAGCTATTCACATATTTATGAACGGAATACGGAATACATCCACTACAAGTCAGTGGAGCTCATTATCGATGTCTGCCTGCAACCCCGATCAAATGCACCAAAATCGCATTACACCAGCCATCCACCTTGCGCCAAAAGTTACACATGGTCTCAGCAGGCATAAGTCTAGACTAAGTTTCCGCCACCAAATGACAAGGCACCGGAAACACCATCGTTATGCTGGAACGTCAAGCTTGTTGCAGACCGGTTTGCCAAATTTGTAAACACGTGCAGCATACGCACCTTTATGTGCTTTGCCACAGATGTGCCATCTACGAAAATAGAGCCCACTGTCTTGATGACATAAATAAATAATGCTCAGGTATTAGAGAGCCCCCATCTTCAAACATGACTTGTTTCATATCTACAACCTTTCATCGCGTAAAAGATTATGGACCTGAAAATCACTCCCAGCACCCTTGTTTGAACCTTAGTCATTTTCAAACCTTTATTTTGATATAGGCTTTCCAGCTCTGTCTATTCATTCATGCACCGTAACTTTTCACTATAATCTATTTTACATGCTATAATGTATTGGTGAGTAATTAGCAACATTATTTAATAGAAGCTCTTATATACAAGTTGTAAAAGACTCATACGTTTTAACACTGTTACACATTATTATGCAGGCATTTGCCACATGTTAACCAGTTCTTTTTCTGTTCACTTCCATTGTAAAGGTTTCTGGGTGTTTCAAAGCCACGATTGAGAAAATAATTTTTCTTGAATTCCGTCATTACTGGGCGCCTTGATGCAGTGGCCATTTATGCAATAACATTACTATTAGATGAGCTACTGTGACATGGTGAAAGTCACTGATCTGGGACACTAAAATGCCCAACAGATTCTTTTTTTCCTCTTAGTGGGCTTCGAGCAAATTGATAAAAATACGATAACCTCTTTAGCTGAAGTCTACTTTGTTCTTCTTTGCTTTGTTAAAGCATCATCAGCTCATACAAAGTCCCCTTGCAGTGCTTTCAGATCTGTTCAAGCCAGTTCCACTCTCTTCTCACTGCCGCTATCCTATAGTTCCACTTGCACAGTGGAAACATGATCCTCAACCTTCTTATTTAAGCCTCTTAGTTCCTCTGATTGCTGCTCAGGAATGATCATGCGCTACCTACTCATGACATTTCTTTCAACTGAAATCGAGAATAGCTGCAATGTTTTTTTGTTTGTTTGTTTAACGTCAGAACAAAAAAGGTCCATCACAATTCAATGAAAAAAGCATACTTAGTCTGCACTGCTTTTTCTTTCATCCGAAGTTGAAATGCTGCAGGTTTTTCAGTGGCAAGGTCCGTGTAGGTGTGCTTGTTGTCAGAAAACAAATGAACACACAAAAAAAATCAATTTGTGCGTCATGACAAATTAATTGCAGGTCCTCATGGTGGTATCGGTGCGATAATACAGTCATGCAGACACAAACGAAGAAGTGTTTCATGACTACTGTGAGTCACTCAGTAAGCTGCAGTAATATTCGTTTTTTTTCTCGCAGATATCTGTTGGTCAAAGAGTTATAACACCATAATAGTAATGCTATTCATCAACCTGTCTATAGTGGTTACCATTGTGCTAGCATTAAGCTAGCGGACTTTAAGACAATTATGTGGGTGTTTTAAATAGAAAATGTGTGATTTTCTTTGTTTTATGTTTAGTTTGATAGTACACTTTAACTGGTAGTGGAATTAAACAGCTTGTAGACTCTTTTCTAAAGATTGTTCCCTATGCCAAACAGTCGCTTGCTATAAGTCTGGTCTCGTACTTCAAGGCATCACTGTGTACAAATCAGAGCTCAGGTATCCATTTGACCGGCACATTGCTGCCCATTATAGAACGATTAAGGAACTGCTTCATTTTTCAAAAAAAAAAATGGAACATGCTTCCCCGCTTTTGTGAACTCCTGTCCTGCATCCTTTGGCCGCTCATCTGGAAATGCAGTAATGACATTGCAGTGTCAAACTGAAGAAAGATGATATGCAGCCTGGACCACTGACAGCTTGAGACTCATCTCCCTTATGCAGTAATTGCTCTAGTCCTACAATTGGTTTCTATGCACATCCATTGTTGTTTTGGTGAGAACATCAGCCAGCATTCTGTCTCTCTCTCTCTCTCTCTCTCTCTCTCTCTCTCTCTCTCACACACACACACACACACACACACACACGTAATGATGCTGACATTTAACACAACATAGCTTTGTTATTCAAGCAGCGGAGCACAAGGTCAACACATTAGAGAGCATAATTAATGTGGGGTGCTTACACCAAACCTGCCAGTAATTGGGATCCAGGTCGCGGCGTTTAACAACGGAAATGATTGAAGACAAATGATGAACTGTGTGTGTCCAGTGGCTACATTACCACTAGAAAAACTATTCTGGATTTGACATTTAATCTAAAAAAATTTTTGCACACTACTGGCACCAGTCAACACATTTCCATCGCTATCCTTAATCACCCTAACCTGCTACACATCCTTCCCATCTCTATCCCCCTGTCTGGCCAACCTGTATAGATCCTTTCCTCCTTCTTTAGTGTCCAACCTGGCAAACATGTCATCATGTCTCTCATGCCTCTTGTTTGACCTTTGCCACCTCTACTTCTGCCCTACGTCAAATCTCCATGTATTCCTTTCTCCTCTCCTTGGTCCTCTCAGTATCCCACTTCTTCTTAGGTAACCTCTTTCCTTGTACTATTTCCTGTACTTTGAGGTTCCACCACCAAGTCTCCTTCCTTTGACCGTCTAGCCACACTCTCCTCTACCACTACTTTACAGTCAGTAATCTCCTTCCGATTACATCATCTGCGCAAGATGTAATCCATCTGCGTGCTTCTACCTCTGCTCTTTTAGATCGCCCTATGTTCCTGTCTCTTCTGGAAGAAAGTGTTCACTACAGCCATTCCCATCCTTTTTGCAAAGTCTACCACCATCTGTCCCTCCAAGTTCCTTTCCTGGATGCCAAACTTACCCATCACTTCTTCATCAGCCCTGTTTCCTTCACCCATGTACATTACAATATGCACCAATCACAAGTCTCTCTCTGTCTGGGATTCTCAGAACTACTTTGTCTAGTTCCATCCAGAATTTCTCATACCTGTCCGGCATAGTCACTAATCACATTATACATAACACCCTCAATTTTAAGTTTCAGCCTCATCACTCAATCTGATCCTCTTTTCACCTCCAAGACATTCTTAGCTAACGTTTCGTTTAAAATAACCCCTACTCGATTTCTCTTCCTATAGACACCATGGTAAAATAATTTGAACCACACTCATAAACCTCTAGCCTTTCCACCTACTGTTCTGGACACACAATATAGAACGGCTGAAATAAGTATTTAACGGGTCACCATTGTTCTCACTAAATATACTTCCAAAGCTGAAAATTTCACCATTTAGGAACATCCCAAGTAATCCACACATACAAAGAAAGTAGAATAAATAAGATCAGAAATTAAGTTGAGTGTAAAAATGTGAAATGACACAGGGAAAAAGTATTGAACACATGAAGAAAGGGAGGTGCAAAAATGCATGGAAAACCAAGATTGTCATGGGTGTGTGTTCTGGTTGTTGTCTTCCGCCTGTCTCGTACACACCTGCTCCTGAGAGCATCTTCACCACCTGTGCCTCGTTCACCCTAATTACCCCTTGCATTTAACCTCATGTCTCATTTTTTCTAGTCTCCAGTTCGTTGTACCTTGTCGTCGCGTTCCACCATTCCTTGTTTCCATGTCACCGACTCACAGTAAGACTAGACCGTGTTCCGATTATCGACTTTGCCTTTTTGCCTCACGTTTTTGGATACTGTTGCCTTTTCGGATTGCATGCCTGTGTACCGACTTCTGCCCGTATATTAAACCTCTCTTTTTGAAACTGTCCATTTGTAGTGGAGTCATGCATTTTTTGGGTCCTATCCTCTGTTCTGTTCATGACAAAGACAACACCTAAAATCTATCATTAATCAAACAGCGGTCCAGCCACTTCTCAGTGCAAATGAATATCAGCTGGTTCAGTCCTAATTGATGGCCTACAAAAAGGTCTCACTGCCAAGGTGTGAGTCAAGACACATCTCATGATGGAGAGCACAGAGCTGTCGCAAGACCATTGCAAACTAATTATGGCAAAACATAACGATGGCATTGGTTACAGGCGCATATCTACGCTTCTGAACGTTCCAGTGAGCATGTTTGGGGGTATATTAAGTAAGTGGAAAGGCAATTATACCACCATAAATTTGCCTCGGTCAGGTGCTGCTCGCAAGATTACTGACAGAGGAGTGCAAAGAATAATCAAAAGTGTTATCCAAAACATACTGCCAAAGAAACTCTCAATTGGTTTCAAAGAAAAAAAATAAAGCTATTAGAATGGCCCAGCCAATCACCTGACTTGGAATTGAAAGAAGAATTGAAACTCAAGGTCCATAAAAAAAGCCCACGGAACCTTCAAGATTTAAAGACTGCTTGTGTGGAGGAATGGAAAATCACACCAGAGTAAATAAATACCAGTTAGTGTGTTCAATACTTTTTCCCTGTGCCATTTCACATTATTACACACAACTTAATTTCTGAGCTTATTTGATCCACTTTCTTTGTATGTATGGCTCACTTGGGTTGTTCCCAACATCTGGTGAAATTTTCATGTCAATAGCACCTTTGGAAATGTATTTGAGAAAAATGGTGACATGTTGAATACTTATTTCAGCCGCTGGATCTCCTAATCATCATGTCAACCAAATCCCAACCTTTTCATGTCATAGTCTCAACATTCAAAGTCTATGCTTTGTGCTTTCCTCTTGTCTTTCTGCATAAGAACCGTATTTATATTATATAACCTTATTTCCATCTCTCATTCATCTTCGACTTCATCTTCGATCCACAGTAGCTGAATTTCCACCGGCGCCCTGCAAGTTAACGCCGCCGGTGGCGGATGTCGTTAACTCGGGCCACGTCCGATCTGATATGGAATTCTTTGGATGAGCGCTCATATTTGTTTGGCAAAGTTTTTAGCCAGATGCCCTTCCTGACGCAACCCTCGGCATTTATCCTGGCTTGGGACCAGCCTACAGTTTGCACTGGCTTATGCCCCCCATAGGGCTGCTTTTTGAACCAGTATCCTCCTACCTAAAAATTGTTCTTTAATCTAGGCAGAGATTAGGATCTTTAAGGAACGCTGTTTTGGTACAAAAATAAAAAGCAGAAGAAAGCACTTCTTGCGTGGCACGGTGACCAAATGGTGAGCACATCCGCCTCACATTTCAGAGGTTGTGGAGTTTGCATGTTCTCCCCATGCTCCCTCCCGCTCCGAGCCTCAGCCTACACCGTGCAGAAGTTCCGTGAAGTCAACTCTTAGTCAATTCGGTGAGTGTGAAACAATAAAATACGTCTATGCCAACATTGAGGCAGCTAACAAGTTAAACGGTGGGTTGCACTCTTGCACTGATGGTTTTAGCGTTGAGCTGATGACAGACATCCATCCATCCATTTTCTGAGCCGCTTCTCTTCACTAGGGTCGCGGGCGTGCTGGAGCCTATCCCAACTATCCTCGGGCAGGAGGCGGGGTACACCCTGAACTGGTTGCCAGCCAATCGCAGGGCACATACAAACAAACAACCATTCACACTCACATTCAATGGGCAATTTAGAGTCTCCAATTCATGCATATTTTTGGGATGTGGGAGGAAACCGGAGAAAACCGACGCAGGCACGGGGAGAACATGCAAACTCCACACAGGCGGGGCCGGGGATTGAACCCCGCTCCTCAGAACTGTGAGGCTGACGCTCTAACCAGTCGGTTACCGTGCGGCCCTGATGACAGACAGAAAAATAAAATATTAATTAATTTACCATACTGGAAAGAAAGTAGAAACATTCACAAGCTTATTACAAGCTTAACATTGAGCTAAAAGTTCAAAGGTCAAACTAGCAACTTTACCATCCATCCATCCATTTTCTGAGCCGCTTCTCCTCACTAGGGTCGCGGGCGTGCTGGAGCCTATCCCAGCTGTCATCGGGCAGGAGGCGGGGTACACCCTGAACTGGTTGCCAGCCAATCGCAGGGCACATAGGAACAAACAACCATTCGCACTCACAGTCATGCCTACGGGCAATTTAGAGTCTCCAATTCATGCATGTTTTTGGGATGTGGGAGGAAACCGGAGTGCCCGGAGAAAACCCACACAGACACGGGGAGAACATGCAAACTCCACACAGACGGGGCCGGGGAATGAACCCGGGTCCTCAGAACTGTGAGGCTGACGCTCTAACCAGTCGGCCACCGTGCCGCTAGCAACTTTACATCACAATGAATTGGGACAAAATTCACATGAACGTTGTCTCACAGTATCACAAACACTAACCTTGTGCCCCATCGGTGGGTAGGTAAAGGAATCGTTTTCGAGCAATTGGTTACATTACATTGTTACATTACATTACATGTCAAGCAGTCTAATTTTACTTTTGTTCTCAATACTGTAACATTAATGGTAATTTCTGTTTCGTATTATCCATAAGCATTAAATTAGCAGACTTTAGAACATTAAAAATCAGTGTTTAACTTTAGAATATCTAATTGGCTTTCATTATCCAGTATGTCAGTTTTACAGTAAACTTGAACTTGGAATGACAAAGCTTGAAGAAAGCACACTTTATATTTGTGTGCCATCAAAGATACACACACACGCATATACTGTACACCGATTAAAGGCACATGCTTGTACATGGACACTACAATATATACTGTATTTTCTATACATTTTATGCTTGCAATTTGTTTTTTGTGTTCAAATAAATTTACAATTTGTTTAAAAAGTGTGTTTTCATACATTGAAGTGTGTTTTCAAAACTTGAAATGTGTTTAAAGTTTGTGGGAGGGGTAAAACTCATCTTTCATACCGCTTATCCTCACTAGGGTTGCGGGTGTGCTGGAGGCTATCCAAGCTAACTCCGGGCGAGAGGCGGGGTACACCCTGAACTGGTCGCCAGCCAATCGCAGGGCACATACAAACCAACCACACACACTCACGTTCAAGTGTGTGTGTTCACTGTGATGGGTAAAATGCAGAGAACAAATTTCGTGTGCATGCATGCATGTTCATGACAATAAAGGTGATTATTCTTCTTCTCAGAACTGTGAGGCAGACGTGCTAACCAGTTGGCCACCGTGCCGCCAGGGGTAAAGCTATTTTAGCAAATGTTTTTTTTTTTTTTTTTTTTAAATATGGTCTCTCTACATCATGGGTGGGTCCGGAACATATCCCCCACTATAAAAGGTGGTTCACTGTATAGTAAAAATGTAATGTCATGAAGCCATGCATACCTCTTTGCACCAGCATTGTGACTTCACTTCCTCGGGGGCACTTGCTCAACAGGTCCACCACCTGGTTGTGGCTCATGTTCTGGACATTTCTTTTGTTAACCTCCATCAGAATGTCCCCCTCCTTGAGGCCACGACAGCGTGGGTAGTCCACGATCTGTTTGACCCGCTGCCCGCCTCCTGTCAGGCTGTCTGCGATGGTGAACCCAAACCCTTTGTCTCCCTTCTCCATGTGGATAGTGATGAGCTCGGGCTGGGTGGCTATAGACGATGCCAGGGTGACCACGTCGCTGGTGTAGCCATGCAGGCTGTTGGACAAAGCTTCAGTGGACGGGCTGTGCGCTCGCAACTCTCTCTGGCCGTTGAGCGGCCCGCTTGGGTTGGAAGCTGAGTCAAAGGTTTCCTGTCCATTGACAATAATAGGCTCCTTGTCTAAGATGGCCACCGAGGTGACCAGACTGGTGTTGGGGTCATCGGGGTCAAAGGGCAGTGGGTAGCCACGGCATAAGGCCAAGTCCACCATGGACCCAATGGGGATGGATTGGAAGATCTTCACCACCTGAGCGTGGGTGTAACCCAGCACAATGGTATCATTCACACTGACGATGACATCACCTGCATCACAACAAATAAATGTTAAAAGAGACATGTCATTTTCCACAAAGTAAAATATAGTGCACCCCAGAATTTGTAGGAGATGGTGAAAATTTATGTATTTTGTAAAGTGGTTTGTAATTGCCTATGATTGCCATAAGATGCATTTAAACGGAGAAGGGTTTTATGACGACTACAGGAATTCAAATGTTCAGAGTGACAAGGTACAAAGGGGTGTGTTCAAATTAAAGAAAGCACAACCATGATGCCAAGTTATATAAAAGACTATTCAGTACTTAAATTATTCAAAACAAACAAACCACCTTCACATGAGGGTCATCAATAGCATTAGCTAGCATACTAGCCTAAATAACACACTTGCACAAATTGACCTGATCACCCACATGGGCAAAACAAAATATGCTCACGAGCACTTTAGGTACTGGACTTCAGAAAGCAATGGCACTTGGGAAAGAAAACACTGTCTCCTACTGATGGAAGACATGTACTGCACCTGTCTCCATCTTGCCATCCATGGCTGCAGGTCCGTCTAACACCAGACTCTTGATCTGGAGAAACTCATCTGGCTCATCTCCTCCGACCACAGTGAAGCCAAATCCACGACGGCTCTTCTTCAGCTTGGTGTTGATGAATGTTCCTTTCAGCTCTGCAGGGTTTCTGGTGAAAAACGGCTTCCCCCCTGCAGAGTGTTACAAAAACAACACATTCAAACATGCATTTCACATTTTTTGTTAGAGTGGTACTAATAATCGATCAAAGGCTGACATAACTGTACACCGCAACAGTAAAGTGCAGGCAAAAAATTGCAATCCAGATGTACCGTGTATAAAGCACATCCATGTATAATACGCACATCCATGTATA
This sequence comes from Phyllopteryx taeniolatus, assembly GCF_024500385.1. Classification (NCBI taxonomy): domain Eukaryota; kingdom Metazoa; phylum Chordata; class Actinopteri; order Syngnathiformes; family Syngnathidae; genus Phyllopteryx; species Phyllopteryx taeniolatus. The sequence goes on along the minus strand of NC_084502.1, from coordinate 19,663,773 downwards.
ATACGCACCCCCAAAGTTGACCTCAAAATTCTGGAATACACTTCTACCTATGTATAATGCATTTTTACAATGCATGATTTTGCGTCTACCCATATGATCAAAACATAAAGTATTATCTGTATTTTGTTAGTTTTTTCAAATAATTATTCTGAAGTTAAGCACTTTATTTGAACACGTAATCATTTTTTTATTTACTTGCTCTTATTTTGGAATTCACAGCCCTACTTTTATTTAGTAAATGAGAAAACACACAGTTGTGCTCATATGTTTGATTACCCAGGCAGAATTTGTGAGATGGGTACAATTCTTTAAAGATAACATCAAGGACTAGGAGAAACACATTTTATTTTATTTTAATGGCAATCAAATTAAACAAGCATTTCAGAAAAGCATTATCAATAAACAAAACATAACAATAAAGAAATTAATGATGGTTGTTGTTCAGTCATCAGTGATATAAAAAAAACAATATTTCACTAATTCTGCCATGGTATGTTGCCATGCCAACGTATGAGCACAACTGTACATCTATGCAGTCATATGTACCCCAGTGTGGCACGGTCAGCGACTGGTTAGAGCGTCTGCCTCATAGTTCTGAGGACTGGGGTTCAATCCCCGGCCCCGCATGTGTGGAGTTTTCATGTTCTCCCCGTGCCAGAGTGTTTTTTCTCCGGGCACTCCGGTTTCCTCCCACATCCCAAAAACATGCATGGTAGGTTAATTGAAGTCTCTAAATTGCCCATTGGTGTGAATGTGAGTGCGAATGGTTGTTTGTTTGTATGTGCCCTGCGATTGGCTGGCAACCAGTTCAGGGTGTACCCCGCCTCCTGCCCGATGATAGCTGGGATAGGCTCCAGCACGCCCTAGTGAGGAGAAGCGGCTCAGAAAATGGATGGATGGATGGACGTACACCAGTCATATTGTAATGAAAGTGTAGGCTACACTTTTTTTATAACCACTAGGTGGCGGTGCCATTTTGGAATGAAAGTGTACTGCTTTTTCATAACCACTAGATGGCGGCATACATTTATAAAATTTGCCCCTATACCTATGTATAAAGCGCACTATTGACTTTTGACAAAAACATCGATGACCCATGATAGGACTGTGAAACTGGACACTTACGTTTTGCTCCTGTTGGGACCGGAGGTAGAGTTGGCTGAACTTGAGGGTCCCTGTAGGTCTCAAGGTGGTTTGGAACGTAGTTTACCAGTGGCGCTGCAGCTGAGGAGTGCTCCTCTATCCACTCTGTAGAGATAAATCCTTCAGGTCAGTCCCCAGTTATGCAGCACAAAGTTGAATTTCCATGGCATATATGAATACACATGACAAAGACACACAAAAAAGTTATTCCACACACACTCACAAGACCATTCATTTGATACACAATGTACAATCTATTGAGATTCAACACAAATGAGCTGAAGGATCACTTTTGATAGACATTTTCAAAAAGGTAAACAAAATGCAAACATGTATTGTTTATTTTTCTATGATTATATACAATTTCCAACCTACGGCCCATCTCGCAGCTCAAAAAGGTCTCATTATGATGCAGTGCAGCTCTACAGTGCAAACTACGATGACAAAACATATTGTTAATTTAATACAGTACATCTTTCACAGTGGTAATGTAAAGTGAGCATTATTTTCTCTTAAAAAGAATAGTGGTAGTTTTTTTTACAGCTCGTCTGTGGGATCGCATTAGATTTACAGGTGTACCGAACGCTGTGGTTAATGAGTGTACATAATGAACATTTAACCTATATGTGCATTTGCTTTATAATTTCATTTATCCTGCCATTTAATGACCCTGTTAAGTCAGAGATTTGTTTCTAAATACAACCCCAAATCCAATGAAGTTGGGACGTTGTGTTAAACATAAATAAAAACAGAATAGAATGATTTGTAAATCATATTCAATCTATATTTAATTCAATACACTACAAAGACAAGATATTTAATCGTCAAACTGATAAACTTGATTGTTTTTAGCAAATAATCATTAACTTAGAATTTTATGGCTGCAACACGTTCCAAAAAAGCTGGGACAGGGTCATGTTCACCACTGTGTTACATCACCTTTTCTTTTAACAACATTCAATAAACGTTTGGGAACTGAGGACACTAATTGTTGAAGCTTTGTAGGTGGAATTCTTTCCCATTCTTGCTTGATGTACAGCTTCAGCTGTTCAACAGTCCGGGGTCTCCGTTGTCGCATGTTACGCTTCATAATGCGCCACACATTTTCAATGGGAGACAGGTCTGGACTGCAGGCAGGCCAGTCTAGTACCCGCACTCTTTTACTACGAAGCCACGCTGTTGTAACACGTGCAGAATGTGGTTCACAGATGTGTAAGTTACCCATGGCATTGACACTAACACAGCCCCATACAATCACAGATGCTGGCTTTGGAACTTTGCGTCCATAACAGTACGGATGGTTCTTTTCTTATTTGGCCCGGAGGACACGATATCCACAATTTCCAAAAACAATTTGAAATGTGGACTCGTCGGACCACAGGCCACTTTTCCACTTTGCATCAGTCCATTTTAGATGAGGTCGGGCCCGGAGAAGCCGGCGGCGTTTCTGGGTGTTGTTGATAAATGCTTTGCATAGTAGAGTTTCAAGTTGCACTTACGGATGTAGCGCCGAACTGTATTTACTGACATTGGTTTTTTGAAGTGTTCCTGAGCCCATGTGGTGATATCCTTTACACATTGATGTCGGTTTTTGATGCAGTGCCGCCTGAGGGATCGAAGGTCACAAGCATTCAATGTTGGTTTTCAGCTTCGCCGCTAACATGCAGTGATTTCTCTAGATTCTCTGGACCTTTTGATGATATTATGTACCGTAGATGATGAAATCCCTAAATTCCTTGCAATTGTACGTTAAGGAACATTGTTCTTAAACCTTTCGACTATTTTCTCACGCACTTGTTCACAAAGAGGTGAACCTCGCGCCATCTTTGCTTGTGAATGACTGAGCAATTCAGGGAAGCTCCTTTTATACCCAATCATGGTACCCACCTGTTCCCAATGAGCCTGTTCACCTGTGGGATGTTCCAAACAGGTGTTTGATGAGCATTCCTCTTTTTTGCCACCTGTCCCAGCTTTTTTTGGAAAGTGTTGCAGCCATAAAAGTCTAAGTTAATGATTATTTGCTAAAAAATAATAAAGTTTATCAGTTTGAACATTAAATATCTTGTCTTTGTAGTGTTTTCAATTAAATATCGGTTGAACATGATTTGCAAATCATTGTATTCTGTTTTTATTTATGTGTAATACAACGTCCCAACTTCATGGAATTGGGGTTGTACATATTCAGCAACTCAATTCAACAACGCGAAGCAAAAAAAAAAAACTACATTTATAATATGATGGAGAAAATCTACAATAATTGTAAAACTGTCAAGATAATCGATCTAAAGCAAGAATAAACTTTTAATGCTAAAAGGAAAATTATGTCCAACACATGGATTTTCATCACTAAAATTACAACCTCAAAAGGCAACACCTGGGCTTTGGACGGGTCTATTTGATTAAATATGTTCAATATATATGATTCATCTGGCATGTGAATTATTTTGTCTTCAAGATACAGCAAAGTGAGGTTCTAGCACCCAAACCCCAGTGAGTAGTGGACGACCAGAGGGACGAGACAGTCACAGACATAAAGAAAGAAAGAAATGGGCAGGAAACCAACCTCGAATGTACCGCTCACCTTCTGGAGGTTGCGGCTGCTGCTGCTGCTCCTGCAGGACTTTTCGACGCCGCGCCTCCACCACTGGGTTCTCGTACTGGGTCTTCCTGTTTATATGACTGACACAGAGGAGAGGAAAGGTTCATTAAAGTTGACAGCTATGTAGTTTAAATGTATAGTAAACTGTATTTCTAAGGAACGACAGCTTGATTTCATTTGGAGCTGTGAGGTGATGTGCCAACAAGGTGATTTACTTACTCGACATAATAAATTCCGTACACTGGGTCATCAATCCTCTCCCATCCTGGCGGCAGCTCTGAAATTAGACACAGAGCGTAAAACAATGAACAACAATCAGCCAGCAGTGAACTACTGTCACAACAAACCAGCACATTGACTGCTACCGGACAAATTGACTATTTGTATAAACAACATTTCGTATGAGTGCTGAGATGATATTTCGATACAATCATTGTCCATAGCCGTCAAAAAGCATCATAATTGAAATCATGACCTACTACTTGTCACCGTCATAATATACAAAGTATTACGCTGTAACATTTGTGTCAGGATCTGTGTGATTGGTGAGCATGTTTTAGAAGAGGTGAAACGCTGGACAAAACGGATTGCCTTCCATTGTGAACTGACAAGGCCATTCCAAATGTCACATCCGTGATCGTATGCTGGCATCTCACTTTTTCTTCTCACTGTATTTGATTTCATACAGAGAATTTCAGAGTGCACCAGTAAATTGTTTTTTGCAGGGCTGAATTTCATAATCGATAGCTGTCAAATTCTCAGTTGCTAGCAACAATAAAGGCTTTTAGGACAAACATTAACATCTTGTTAAAGACTGAGATCTGCTTCCATTACCTACATACAGTGCCTTCAAAAAGTATTCATAACCCTTGAACTTTTTTACATTTTGCCATCTTACAACCCCAAACATTTTGAGATTTTACGTGGTCGACCAACACAAAGTAGCACATAATTAGAAAGTGGAACGGAAATGATACATAGTTTTCAAAACTTTAAGCAAATAAAAATCTAAAAACATGATGTATTCAGCCACTTGTGTCAATACTTTGTCGAGTCACATTTTGCTACAACCAACTCTGCTCTTCCCATCAACTCTGAAAAGTCACTGCAGAAAAAAAGCATTCCCACAGCATGGTTTACAGTGGGCATGGTGTGTTCAGGGTGATGATCAGTGTTACTTTTCTGCCACACATAGCATCTAGGCTAAAAAAAATTTAAAAAAATAAAAATGAATCAACTTTGGTCTCATCTGACCAAAGCGCCTTCTTCCACATGAGCAATGTCTCCTACATGGCAAACGGGACTTGCTCAGCCTTTCTTTCAACAATGGCTTTCTTCTTGCCACTCTTCCATAAAAGCCAGGTTTGTGGAGTGCACGACATATAGTTGTCCTGTGGACAGATTCTCCCGCCTGAGCTGTGTATTTCTGCAGCTCGTCCATAGTGACCATGGGCCTCTCTGACCAGTGCTCTCCTTGCTAGTTGTCAGTTTAGGTGTGTGGCCATGTCTTGGTAGGTTTGCAGTTGTGCCATACTTTTTCCATTTTTGGCTGATGCATTCAATGGTGCTCCTTGGGATTTTTTATAACCTAACCCTGCTTTAAACCTCTCCACAACATTATCCCTGACCTGTCTGGTGAGTTCTTTGGTCGTCCTGATTCTGTTGTTCCCTACTTTTCTCGAACAAACCACTGAGGCTTTCACAGAACAAGTGCATTTATACGGTAAAATACACACAGGTGGACTCTATTTACTAATAATCAAATTAAACTAAAACTAATTAGGTGACGTCTGAAGGCAACTGATTGCACTGGAGTGTATTTAGGGGTATCAGAGTACAAATGCACAACACATTTTTCAGATTGATATTCGCTTAAAATTTTGAAAACCATATATAATTTTCATTCCACTTTACAATTATGTGGTACTTTGTTTTGGTCTATCACAAAAAAATCACAACAAAATACATTCAAATTTGTTATTGTTTTGTTTCTTGTTTTTTCAGAGCTCTCAGTGCCATGAGGCACATTAGGCCGCAATTGCAGTTTCTCTAATCCATAGTTATTTTTTACGGGAGCAGGTGATTGGCCTACTGTGCAACCCCAGCACCTGGTCTTCCTATGTGGTCTCCCATCCAAGTACTAACCAGGACCAACCTGCTTAGCTTCTAAGATCAGACGAGATTGGGCATTCTCAGGGTAGTTCCTAGGAGTTTGCGATTGTAAGGTCACAAAATGTGAAAAAGTTCAACGGCTATGAATGAAAAACTGCAACTCATGCTTCAAACATCATTTTTGCTGTCCAAATGTTTTCTATGGGCTGAAATATGTGCCAGCAGGAAATACATTTGAATCATTTATATCTATCCATCCATCCATCCATTTTCTTCCACATATTCAAGGTCAGGTCGCAGAGGCAGTAGCTTTAGCAGGGAAGCCCACACTTCCTTCTCCCCAGCCACTTAATCCATCTCTTCCGGGGGGATCCCGAGGCGTTCCCAGGCCAGCCGTGAGACACAGTCTCTCCAGCGTGTGCTGGGTCGTCCCTGGGGTCTCCTCCCATGCCTGGAACACCGCACCGGGGAGGCACTGCCCCCAATGTCCACGTGATGTTGCGCGCAAACCAGGACAGCCCCACAACATCCAGAGCCTTTAGGAACTCCCGGCTAATCCCATCCACCCCCGGGGCCTTGCCACTGAGGAGCTTTTTAACTACCTCGGTAACCTCAACCCCATAGATAGGAGAGCCCGCCTCAGAGATCTCACACTCTGCTTCCTCATGGGACTACGTGTCGGTGGAATTGAGGAGGTCTTCGAAGGATTCTCCCCACCGACTCAAAACGTCCCGAGTCAAGGTCAGCAGCGCCCCATCCTCACGATACACAGTGTTGATGGTGTGCTGCTTCCCCATCCGGAAACGCCGGCTGGTGGAACAGAATTTTCTCGAGGCCATTCGAAGGTCATTCTCCATGGCGTCACTGAACTCCTCCCATGCCTGAGTTTTTTCCTCAGCGACCACCAAAGCTGCATTCCGCTTAGCCAGCCGGTACCTATCAGCTGCCTCAGGCGTCCAACAGGCCAAAAAAGACCCTCACAATACGTTTGGACCTGCCAGGCCTAGTGTGTCCTGGTGCGAAGTGCACGTGTGGACACCCTTGTGCTTGAACATGGTGTTCGTTATGGACAATCCGTGATGAGCACATACGTCCAATAACAGAACATCGCTCTGGTTCTGACTGGGGGGCGGAGGGGAGCGTTCCTCCCAATCACGCCCTTCTAGGTCTCACTGTCATTGCCCATGTGCGCATTAAAGGTCCCCAGCAGAATGATGAAGTCACCAGCGGGAGCGGTCTCCAGCACACCCTCCAAGGACTCAAAAAAGCTTGGGTACTCTGAATTGCTGTTTAGTGCATAGGCACAAATAACAGTCAGGACCCATCCCCGCCACCCGAGGGCGGAGGGAGTCTACCCTCTCGTCCACCGGGGTGAACCCCAACGTACAGGCGCCGAGCCAGGGGGCAATAAGTATACCCACACCTGCTCAGGGCCTCTCACCGTGGGCAACTCCCGAGTGGAAGAGAGTCCAACCCCTCTCGAGAGGACTGGTACCAGAGCCCAAACTGTGTGTGGAGGCGAGCCTGACTATATATAGTTGGAACCTCTCCACCTCGCACACCAGCTCGGCTCCTTCACTGCCAGAGAGGTGACATTCCACATCCCTAGAGCCAGCTTCTGTAGCCGGGGATCGGAGCGCCAAGGTCCCTTACTTCGGTCACCAGCTCACACTGGCCACAGGTAGTGAGCCAATGGGAAGGGGGACCCACGTTACCATTTCGGGATGCGCCCAGCCGGGCCCCATGGGTGCAGGCCCACCCACCAGGCGCTTGCCTTCGAGCCCCACCTCCACGCCTGGCTCCAGAGGGAAGCCCGGGTGACCCGCTAGGGAAAACGTCTTCCATTATTTTTAACCATAATAGGTGTCTTTGGAGCTGTGCTTTGTCTGGTCCTTCACCTAGGACCTGTTTGCCATGGGTGACCTTGCCAGGGGCATAAAGCCCCAGACAGCTTAGCTTCTAGGATCATTGGGACACACAAACTCCTCCACCACGATAAGGTGACGGCTCTTTTCTATATAATAATTAATTAATATAATAATAATTGCATTAAAAACAGAATTGGAAAAACATAATTTGAATTTGTATTGTTCAATTTGAAGAATTGGCTTTAAGAACTTAATCTGAATAGTATACATTGAAATGTAATTTTAGTATGGAACTGAAGTCCAATACACTTGAAAAGTGAATGTAAGTTAATGTTTTATCCGCAATGGAAATTAAAATTATATATTTTCAGATTCAGTTTGATCATTTCGGATTCAGTTCGACAAATTCAATTTCAAATTAGTTGTGACAGACATCCGGGGACTGTAAGGAACAGCAATTGATCAGCGATAAACTGAAAAAAAAACTAAGGCGCTGATTGGTCAAAGAGGAGTCTTTGACCAATCAGCGCCCTCGTTTTTTATCACGTTACATAGGGACTCTCCGGAAAGTCTAATCTTTTTAACCGGCTACAGCATTTTAACCTTCATACCACCTTTCCTTAATCTTTGTGGAATGCATCATATGGTCAGAAAGAGAAAAAAAGGTGCCTCCTTTCAAACCCGTTTTCTCCCCAACATAACGTCATCCAGGCATTGAACTCCATGCCTTTGGCTTTACCGACACCTAGGGGTAGAAATAGCACCACATCTCGATACAGATAGCACTGTTTCAAATGAATTCAGGGGGTTTACAGGAATGAATTGTAGTCCAGCACTTCTGCATCTGTTGGCCATTTTTTTCTTTGGGGACATTTTCTTGGACTTTGATGTTTTCCACCAAAGACAAATCTGTTAAAGTCAAAGTTTAGAGGGCTGAAATTTGGCCACACAGTTTTGAACAAGTTAATCTTTAAAACCATGGCACAATTTCCAAGTTACTAGAAATAGGAGATAAACATTGACAATACACTATTATCCCATTCTATTCTTACATTATAAATCAAAATTTTCAATATACTGTAAATCTGATGTTTTATAATGCTTTTCCTATGAATAATGAACGAATAATGGAACCAGAGACCAAACCATTATTTTTTTGGGAAATCCAAGCTGCTTATCGCTTATTTCTAATAACTTGGAAATGATGCCATTTTAAAGTTTAACATGCTTCTCTGTTAGCTTGAGCTACTACGCGAGTCCCCCGCTTCATAGGTCGCTGGGTCTTGCCGAGCGCTCCGCTCCACACGGTTGCGAGTGTCGTAGATCCGATCACTGGATGATCGCAATTCAGCTAGTGCTGGCAATCATATGCTAAATTACATTGGATATTGACTACTTTTGGTGTTGTAGGCAAATAATTTTGGTCAGAATATTCATGACCCTCACAAGCTAATGTAACTGTCTAACAACAGCTGGTGCCAGAGCGCCACTGAATGATACGGTTCTTGTTATCAGTCCAGTTTTTTTCTATATCGGAAGATGAGTGTGATGTTTTTGTCCCAGTATCGATCCAGTAGTTATCAGTGCAATAGTTATTGTGCATCCCTACAGGCAGGGGAACGTCATTCGACTCAGCCGGGGCTACAAAGGTGTACAAAGCTGCCCGATGTCCACATTTCAGCCATAGAAAGCCTTGACATAACATAAGAAACATGAGAGAAGGTGACGTGCTGGGAGGGAACGTACTGCCATCCATGGCAGACTATGGACCAAACCATGCTCATCTGAGCCTCTGGGACCCAACAGCATACAATCTTGGCAATAAACCCGCTGCTGATGGCCATTATGGTAAAAAACAGAAACATCCTACCTAGATCACTCTCCAGGTCCTCTGTATGTATCCCCTCTTCTCCAAGGTGAAAGCAAGACGAAACAGAAAAACATGAAGAGCAGAAAAGAGATAGGGGGTAGAGTAGAATCAGGTGGGGAATGAAGAATCCAAATGACAAACAGGAGAAAAAAAAGAGAACGAGAAAGCCCTTAGAAAGTCACAGCAATGTAGGATACGGCATAAAACTAGAGGGGTGGTATGCTACATTCCTCTTTGCCACATGATGGCGCAATTTCCCCACGTGTGTTTCTTTGTAAACTTTATTCATCAGCTGCCTCTTAGACAACTACTTATTTTTCTCCCCAAATACCATTTAATGATTTCAAACTGCTAAAATAGTACACTAAGTTCTCTGGAAGCTTACCATCATCATCACCACACTCTTCCAGACTCCTGGAGGTTTTGTCTCGACACCGGGGATCCAACCATGATGTGGTCTTTGTGTTATGGCTGAAAGAATACAAACAAGAGTTGAAAACAGCCTCTTAGCTAAAACATGTCACGTGTCAATAACAATTTGAATTCGAACCACGTTTGCATATATATCAAGGAATGGCGGCCTCTGCTCCACAGACAAATAAGAATAACATCAACACATGCAAAACAATCAATCCCTGGATTTTTCCTTCAATTGTCAAAAGAAAGAATAGCGACTGGAAAAATTAACATACAAGCTATTTAAATTCACAGCCATGTCCTGGTGATGTGCCTCTGTTGTGCTGCAGAGAGGACCGAGAGGTGGAGGTAGTCAGGTGATCGGGGTGTGATCTCCTTTAGAGCTCGACACATGAAGGGATTAACAGGAAATTAGTAGAGGAACCAAGGGAGGCTGGGCTGGCTTTAAAACTACATCATTGGGGGGTCCAGATAGCCAGTGGACGCGCAACATGGATAAATACATTGACTACTTTGTGAGCTACTTTGACTATTTCAGTTATAGCAACAAGTGAATTCATGCTGTTAAGTTGTGAGCTGTAAGACATACTCTATGAAGTAAAGTTCTCCATTCTCAGTGTATGCCATCTCCCAGTTGTCTGGCAGCGGCCCCAGTGCGTCTTCCGGGGAGACCTGCGGCTCTGCCAGTGTCTGCTGCCCGCTGTCCGCTGTGGAGATGGCCGCATTGTTCAGACCACAGGAAGGAGCGTTGTCACGTGCGGGGTACGGCCGGAGGATGCCACCGCGGCTCTCATCCTGGTCGCTAGAGTTACCTGTGCACAATAAAGGAGAGGGGAAGAGGCTACGCACTAAGGATCCTGGGTCACAAAACAGGCATGACAAGGAAAAACAACATAGAAGAACAAAAGACAGTTTATGTATCACACAAGCCAGAAAAGAACAGATGAAATAAGCAACAGCCCACCCTAAGCTAGCCCCTTTCTCCTCATAGTGTAGTGAAAGGACCCCAGAAATATGCAAACGTTTCCCACCAAGAGTCTTTCCCAAACAATTTTTGACCCCACCCTCTTATTTTTGCCGCCATTAAACCTTATTCTCCATAAACAAGCTTTCCCAGCCCCTGCCTCCACTCATTTCCCAGCTCTGGCCCAGTAGAGTCCCACCTCTTCCAAGCTCCTTTCAGGCCTGATCAAATGCTAATTCAACATTCTGGCAGCCTGGCAAGTGGACAAAAGGAGGGCACACATCCACAGTATCAAGAGAGGTGGGAAAACCCCAGACTCACAAAACAGCAAAGAGCTTTGAAGAAACTGGAACTGATAGACACATCCATCCATTTTCCATACCGTTTATCCTCACTAGGGTCGCGGGTGTGGGGGAGCCTATCCCAGCTGACACTGGGCGAGAGGGGGGGTAAACCCTGAGCTGGTCACCAGTAAATCGAAGGGCACATATAAACAAACAAACATTCGCACTCACATTCACACCTTCGGGCAATTTAGAGTCTTTAATCAACCTACCATGCATGTTTTTGGGATGTGGGAGGAAACCGGAGAAAACCCACGCAGGCACGAGGTGAACATACAAACTCCACACAGGTGAGGCCGGATTAGAACCTCAGAACTGCGAGGCAGATGTGCTAACGAGGCAGTCATCGTGCTGCCTAATGATAGGGACAATTTATTAAAAATTTGTCTTTCTTTTAAATTCCCTGGGCCGCAAAAATATACACATTTAAAGCCTCCAGTGTATGGAATATATTCCACCGGGTCACTGCGTTGCTTTCAATGCCGCAACATGAGGCGCTAGCTGACAGCTAGCTCGTGAGCTAACAGGCTTCCGCTCTCTCCGCTGCAGGACGGCGTCACCTCCTCCCTTGGGAATTTAAATCGCGACACTGAGCTATTCAGTAAATTGAGGCATCCGGGGAAGATGCAGTGTGTAGGCACAGCTAGATAGCTAACTGTACGCTGTAGTGGTAGATGGGCCAAGCAATAATAACTAAGGAACTCGCAATTGCGCCGGATAACCACTGATGCGAACAATGACGCTGAAGTCAGAATCATCTTTATTGGTTGTGTTAAAACACACAAGGAATTTGTCTCCGGTAGTGGAGCTACTCTAGTGTGACAAAAAACAACAACAACAAAAAACAGCCATTATGACAAAATATACATTTAGGAGATAAAAAACAAGTACGGGGAGTAATTTATCACAGCCTCACCTGCTGTGTCCTGCCTGTCAGGAAGCTGTACATCCACTGGCAGATTGCAGGTGAGATGCTAAGATGGAGGAGCTTGGAGGAGAGTTCAGAAATTTTGGTGTTGAACGCCAAGCTAAAGTTGACGAACACGATCTTTGTTTAGGTCCCTGTGCTGTCGAGATGTTCCAGGATGAAGTGCAGTCCCATGTTGACTTCATCATCCACCGACCTATCTGCTCAGTAGGGAAAATGCAGGAGGTCCAGCAACGGTCCTGTGACAGTCTTGTGACGCTGTTTAGGTGGTCCAGCACGAGGCGTTCAAAGGACTACATGACCGCAGATGTCAGGGCGACAGGCCTGTAGTCATTGACACCCAAGATTGCAGGTTACTTGGGGACTGGGATAATGGTGGAGCGTTTGAAGCAGCATGGAACGTCTCACAGTTCCAAAGATCTATTAATAATCTGAGTGAAAACTGGAGAAAGCTGGTCCGCGCAGACTTTCAAGCAGGATGGGGACACACTGTCCGGGCCAGGCGCTTTGTTGACCTTTTGTTTCTTGAAGAAACTTCTCATGTCCTTTTTGTGAATGGTCAAGGCAGGAGGGGGAGTTAGATGTGTGATGGAGGTCCTTGGAGTTTAGGCTAGTTGGGTGTGGAGTATGAAAGTGTCCTCATCAAATCTGCAGTGAAATGTATTTAAGTCGTCAGGCAGTCCTTTATTGTCCTCTGCTTGAAGGGATGGTCTCCTGTAGTTGGCTATTGATTGTAATCCTCGCCAAACTACGCATCTCTTGGTGATGTTAATTTCCTTTGTCAGCTGGTGTCTGGCTTGCTTGTACAGGGCTCTGTCCCCACTCCAATTGTGCCACTTTTCTCTTAAAAGTTCCAGAACGGCCTGGCCCGGCCTCACCTCCGTTGCTTTTCCATTACAACAGGCACCAATCAAAAGTGGGGGTGATTGGGGCAGGATCAAGAAGAAGGTGGCATGCTCATTTCTTGTCGCACCTTCCATCTCAGTGTATTTCACCTTCTCCAAATAAGGACAAAAATGCCCACGCCTCCTAAGTCGACCACAGAACAAATGCTGCTTTAAGTCTGCCACACACTGCGCGACGTGCTTGAACCCAACTGGACCGGACCATTTTTGGATGCCCGGCGAGCCTGTATAAGTGTTTGATGCTGTGAATTCAGTTTCTTTTACTTTATCACATTCCTTAAAGCACAATAAGATTAATAGTTAAGGAAGAAGCAGGTTGCTAAAGTCAGAGGATGTTGGTGAGAATAAAAGTGAGAGTGTGGATATTTGAAAGGAGGCTCGCTGGCTCCGTTCGTTTGAACGTACCCAAGGTGTATGTACGTTAGAGTACATTCTGGTCACAAGTTTTCCTATTTCATCCACAAATACATTATACTTTATGAATATAGTTAAGTATTGATGCAAAACACAATCGTCAATGCTTTGTATACTATTTATATGGCTTGATGTGGCACGGCTCACCTAAACCCGGAAAAGCTTATCTTCAGCAACGTGAAGACGCCGATTCAACTTTTGAATTGCGGCAAAACCAGTGGCTCATGAAAACAGTTGTCAAGTCACACATACTGCACGACAGTTCAGTCAGGTTTGGTGGCGTCATTCGGTATGCGGCAGCCTATAGACGCCATGATTGTTAAAGTGACAAGTCACCGCGTTTAAAGAAATGCCTACATCAGCCAATCAGATGACAGTTACGTCAGGCTTCCGCGATCTGCGTTTTAGAACCAGGTCTGAAGAGGTTCTGAGGAATGGTGCCATTGGCACTGTCCGGGCTCGAAAAAGTGTATTGGAAAAGTGATACACAGGGCAGAACCAGGCTGGTTGGCGTTAGAACCGGTACAATGGGAAAGGGGCATAGGTGTCCTCCTTGGTCTGTACAGTCAACAGAGTGATGAGTCTTTGAGCGTGGTATAACAGTGGTCTAGAATGTTGTTTTCCCTGGTGGGATATATTTAGATTTAGGAAGTTTGTGGTTAAGTTTTTCTCTGTTAAAGTCCCCAAGAGTAATGACGAGCGAATCTGGGTGAATTTATTTCAAGTTGATTTACTTGGTCTGCCAGTGTTTGCAGCATGGTGTTCGTGTTAGCCTGGGGTGGAATGTAAACATCAGTGAGTAAAAAGGAGGAAAACGTACGTTGTGAATAGAATGACTTACAGTTCAAAAACAACATTTCCAAGTCTGCGCTGTAGTCTGTGTTGAGTACTGTGAGATCAGTACACCATTTTTTCATACCTTTTGTTTTCTCCGAGAGCTCCGTGACGCGGTATGCTCTGTGGAGTTTGAAGCCAGGCAGTTGTATCGCTCCATTGGAGATGTGTCACTGAGCCAAGTCTTAGTAAAGCAGAGGGTGGCAGAATATGCAAAGTTCTTGTTGGTCCTTTGCGAGGAGAAGAAGCTCTTCCATTTTGTTGGGTAGACAGCGTAGATTTGCATGATGAGAACAGATAGAAGCGGAGTTCTAGAGCCTGAAATCTCTGTTGAAGCTTAAACAGCGCCTGGCTCGCTCCCCGCAGTGGTGTCGCCCGCGTCTTCGCCATGTGTCATAGAGAGCTGTGACACCTCTGGTTAGTATTTCCGAAAAACCTTTGTGGATTTGTGAAAGTTGGTTAAAAAAGGTCCGGAATAGACACCCTAAAGCTTAGCGAGTATTCACTTGTGTAAGTAAGTAGCGTAAGGTTGCTAAAGACAAACGAAAATGACAAAAACAAAGGCAATACTAGAGAGCGCGTTATCGAGGCGACCATGCGCCATCTTGGTTTCGCCCAAGTGCATCACTGGGTGCCATTTTAGTCGCACCCAAAACATGAGGAAAACTGAAATGGTGAAAATCAGTTTAACGCGATAGCTCCACAATTCAGTACTAAGTAGCCTTTGCACATTTTCAGCAATTACCGTGTGTTAGTGCCAATGGCATGGGTAACTTACACATCTGTGAAGACACCATTAAAGCTGAAAGGTACATTCAGGTTTTGGAGAAACATATTTTTCATGGACGCCCCTGCTTATTTCAGCAAAAGAGAATGCCAAACCACATTCTGCATGTGTTACAACAGCGTGGCTTCGTAGAAAAGAGTGCAGGTACTAGACTGGCCTGCCTGCAGTCCAGACCTGTCTCCCATTGAAAATGTGTGGCGCATTATTAAGCGTAAAATACGACAACAGAGATCCCGGACTGTTGAACAGCTGAAGCTGTACATCAAGCAAGAATGGGAAAGCATTCCACCTACAAAGCTTCAACAATTAGTGTCTTCAGTTCCCAAACGTTCATTGAATGTTGTTAAAAGAAAAGGTGATGTAACACAGTCGTAAACTGTCCCAGCTTTTTTGGAACGTGTTGCAGCCATAAAATTCTAAGTTAATGATTATTTGCTAAAAACAATAACATTTATCAGTTTGTCCATTAAATATCTTGTCTTTGTAGTGTATTCAATTAAATATAGATTGAACATGGTTTGAAAATCATTGTATTCTGTTTTTATTTATGTTCAACACAATGTCCCAACTTCATTGCAATTGGGGTTGTATTTAGAAACAAATCTCTGAGTTTACAGGGTCATTAAATGGCAGGATAAATGAAATTACTGAACTCACAATAACGCTTATTCGATACTGCTGCTACTTTTTTAAGTTTCAAACAAGTGCCTTAGTTCTATTTGCATAGCATAACATTTAATTGTTATTATATTTTTTACTTAGCTATTAACATTTTTATTATTGGTAACACAAACGTTGGAGCTACACTCCAATTTATTTTTATCTGTACAACACAATCACAATTAAGGCTTTATATTAAATTTTATTCTCTATGCATAATGAAATAAGTCACAACATTTGGCTTTCAAAACATGCTCCTGAATAATCTCGCCCCCCTCCTCCCAGGCAGATGGCAGTGTTTGGAGGCTTGTGCGGAAAGAAATCAGCCTGACAAAAGACATGATGTAACCACCAGACATGGAAGATCACAAACACACACATTCTCACCCTCCAACTGTGTTCTTGATGTCAGACACACGTATCTCATACACACACACTGCTTGAGGACAAAGACAAAGAAGATGACCCCGCAGTGATAGTGAGAGAAAAGAGACAATGAGGCAGAAAATGCACTGTGATACTCTCACCTGTGAAAGTGTTGTTCATTTCCGAGGCCCGGTCGTCATCGTCATCGTCAGCAGGCACTACTCGGACGCTTTGCATGTCATTGTAGGACTTGGTGCGCTTCGGAGTAGACTGCTGGGAGCCTGCATCTCCGAGAATCACTGTCCCAATGATGGCCTGCCTAGGCGGCTTGGGGGTCCCATAATAGTTACCTAGGCAACAAGGAGGACATTAGCATGCTTGAGAGGGAGAAGGAGAAAGTGATAGCAAGCTGGGGCTCAAGAATAGACAGTAAGTGCAGGAAATAAAATCTTGCAGAACATCTATGAATCCCCATCATTTGATGCTGAGCAGGATTGCAATATTACTACAAATCAGCTGGCATGCAGGTCAGTTACTTCTCTCAGCCTTATCCTGATCTGCTTAATTTAACAGAGTTTTCCCAGACTGATATAATTTGAGCTATAATACACTGGAATCAACACATTCACTATCGCTCTTCCCTGTAACCAGGGAAAACAATAATATAGTGAAGACAATTATTGATAGTCATCTTATCAGGCATGAAGCTTGGGTAATTGGATCCAATGACAAATAATACTGGACCTAAGCCGGCAATTATTATTATGTTACCTTTTGAGCAACCTTTATTTATCCATCCATCCATCCATCCATCCATTGTCTGAACCGCTTTATCGTCACAAGGGTCGCAGACGTGCTGGACCCTATCCCAGCTATCTTCGGGCGAGAGGCAGGGTACACCCGAACTGGTCGCCAGCCAATCGCAGGGCACATATAAACAAACAACCAATCTCTCCATCTGAAGAACATATCCAGAGTGAAGGCTTGCATGTGTCGAGCAGACCAGGAGAAGCTCATCCATGCTTTTATCTCAAGTAGACTTTACTATTGTAATGGTCTTCTGACTGGACTCCCTAAAAAGAGCATTAATCAGCTGCAGCTCATTCAGAATGCTGCGGCTCGGGTTCTGACTAGAACAAAGAGGTCAGAGCATATTACTCCAATTGAAAAGTATTTCCACTGGCTTCTAGTCAGATTTAGAATAGAGTTTAAAGTTCTGCTACTGGTCTATAAATCACTAAATACCCCCTGATGTGCTAACCAGTCGTTCACCGTGCCGCCAACCTTTATTTATTTAACCTTTATTTATCCAGGTAAGGTAATTGACAAAGGAAAATAAAAGCAAATCCACAGCTGGTGAAATAAGTATTTAACGCATAGCCATTTTTCTCACTAAATATACTTTCAAAGGTGCTATTGACCTGAAAATTTCAAGAGATGTTGGGAAAAAGTAAGTAATTCATACATACAAAGAAAGTACGACAAATAAGGTCAGAAATTAAGTTGTGTGTAAAAATGTGAAATGACACAGGAAAAAAGTATTCAACACATGAAGAAAGGGAGGTGCAAAAAGGCATGGAAAGCCAAGGCAACACCTAAAATCTATCAATAATCAAACAGCAATCAAGCCCCTTGTCAGAGCAAATGAATATCAGCTGGTTCATTCCTAATTGATGGCCTACAAAAAACTCTCATTGCCAAGGCGTGAGTCAAGACACATCTCATGATGGGTAAGAGCAGAGCGCTGTCTCAAGACCATCGCAAAGTAATTGTTGCAAAACATTACATTGGCATTGGTCGCATATCTAAGCTTCTGAATGTTCCAGTAAGCACGGTTGGGGCCATAATACGTAAGTGGAAAGCCAATCATACCACCATAAATTTGCCTCGATCAGGTGATCCTCGCAAGATTTCTGACAGAGGAGTGCAAAGAATAATCAGAAGAGTTGTCCAAGAGCCAAGGACCACCTGTGGAGAACTTCAAAAAGACCTGGAATTAGCAGGTACTGTTGTCACAAGGAAAACAGTGAGTAATGCACTCTGCCGCCATGGCCCATATGCACGCTCACCATGCAAGACCCCATTGCTGGAAAAAAAACATGTAAAAGCTCGTTAGATGTTTGCTGAACAACATTTGGACAAGCCAGTTAAATACTGGGAGAATATGGTATGGTCGGATGAGAGCATAAATGAACTCTTTGGATGCCATAATGCACACCACATTTGGAGGACAAATGGCACTGCACATCACCCTAAAAACACCATGCCAAAAGTGAAGTTCGGAGGTGGGAACATCATGTGGGGAAGGTTTTCAGGAAATGGTACTGGTAAACTTCACATTATTGAAGGAATGATGAATGGGCAAATGTACCGAGACATTCTTGACAAAAATCTGCTGCCATGTACGAGGATGATGAAAATGAAACGAGGGTGGACATTTATGCAGGATAATGATCCAAAACATACTGCCATGGAAACTCTCAACTCTCAAAAAAAAAAAAAAAAAAAGCGGCTGTAATGGCCCAGCCAATCACCTGACTTGAATCCAATTGAAAATCTATGGAAAGAACTGAAACTCAAGGTCCGTAAAAGAAGCCCAGGGAACCTTCAAGATTTGAAGACTGCTTGTGTGGAGAAATGGGCCAAAATCACACCAAAACAATATATCCAACTCGTTCCTCCATACAGGAGGTGTCTTGAAGCTGTCATTGCAAAGGCTTTTGTATAAAGTATTAAATGAATACCAGTTGGCGTGTTCAATACTTTTCCCTGTGTCATTTCACATTATTACACACAACTTAATTTTTGAACATATTTGGTCTACTTTCTTTGTATGTATGGATCACTTGGGTTGTTCCCAACATCTGGTGAAAGTGTGATGTCAATAGCAATTGCTCAAACTGCTGGAGAGTGCAGGTAGTAGTATGCATGGTGAGCAGAGCACAAAGATAGGGTGGGGTCTCACCAATGACTGTTTTATGAATGAATTTGTCTGTGTGAATGAAGAGAGGGCCGATTGACGAAGGAGTCCAGTTCACAGTGGTGCGTGCTAAAGGGAGCTCCGGTTACTTTTGAGGCAATCACTGAAATCAAATGATTTCTATGCTATCAATGAGAATTCTGCACTTGTCAAAGGGAATTTTGCTCCAATTGTCTCAGGTTTAAAGGTTTCCTTCTTCAGATGGCATGTTTCAGCTCTTTCCAGAGATGTTCAATACAATATAGATCAGGGCTCATAGAAGGACAATTCAGAATAGCCCAGTGTTTTGCTGTTACCCATTCTTGGGTGTTTCAGCTTTGTGTTTTGGATCAATATCCTGTTAAAAGACCCATAACTTGTGACTTAGACCAAACTTTGTGACGCTAGGCACCACATTTCTCTCAGAATGCCTTGATAGTCTTGAGAGTTTGTTGCACCATGCACAGATTGAAGACACCCTGTGCCAGACGTAACACAGAAGACCCAGAATAAAACCGAGCCTCCTTCATATTTCACAGTAGGGACAGTGTTCTTTTCTTGTGTGCTTAACATTTGCATCTGTAAACATAGTTAACATGCCTTGCAAAAAAACAAAAAAAGCTAAAATTTTGCCTCATCTGCCCTAAGGACAAAAGCTTTGTGGATTGCCAATGTGCATTGTTGAAAATTAAAGTGATGACTTGCTTTCAACAGTGATGTCCTCCTTAGTCGTCTCCCATCACGCCAAACAATGACGGATCTAACACTGATGGATCTTGACCAAGGAGTTCACCTATAATTTCTTTGGAGGTTGTTCTGGGCTCTTTGGTTACCAACAGAGGTGAGTAGAGTAGCCAAATATTTACTCAAGTAAGAGTATTGTTACTTTAGAATAATATGACTCAAGTAAAAGTAAATAGTCCTCCAAATAATTACTTGATCCCTCCTGCAGCCGTCACCTTATCATGGTGGAGGGGTTTGTATGTCCCAATGATCCTAGGAGCTAAATTGTCTGGGCCTTCATGCCCATGGAAGGGTCACCCATGGCAAATAGGTCCTAGGTGAGGGACCAGACAAAGCATGGCTAAAAGACCCCTGTGATGAACAAAACAAATGGATGTAGGTTTCCCTCTCCCGGACATGGGTCACTGGGGCCCCCCTCTGGAGCGTCTAGTGGCCGGGCCTGCACCCATGGAGCCCGAAAGGGTAACGTGGGTCCCTCTTCCCATGAGCTCACCACCTGTGGGAGGGGCCATAGGGATCAGGTGCAGTGTGAGCCGGGTGGTGACTGAAGGCAGGGACCTTGGCGATCTGATGCCCGGCTACAGAAACTGGCTCTAGGGATGTGGAATGTCACCTCTCTGGAAGGAAGGACCCCGATCTGGTGTGTGAGGTCGAGAAGTTCAAACGAGATATAGTTGGGCTCGCCTCCACATACGGCTTGGGCTCTGGTCCCAGTCCTCTCGAGAGGGGATGAACCCTCTTCCACTCTGGAGTTGCCCAAGGTGAGAGGCGCCAAGCAGTTGAGGGTATACTTATTGGCCCCCGGCTCGGCCTGTACATTGGGGTTCACCTCAGTGGATGAGAGGGTAGCCTCCTTGTACCTTCGGGTGAAGGGACGGGTCCTGACTGTTGTTTGTGCCTCTGCACTTTTTGGAGCCCTTGGAGGGGGTGCTGGAGAGTCTTCCCGCTGTGGAATCGGTCGTTCTGCTGGGGGACTTCAATGCTCACGTGAGCAAAGACAGTGAGACCAGGAAGGGTGTGATTGGGAGGAACGGTCCCCCCGATCAGAAACCGAATGGTGTTCTGTTATTGGACTTCTTCTGTGCTCATCACGGATTATCCATAACGAACACCATCTTCAAGCATAAGGGTATCCACACGTGCACTTGGCACCTGGACACCCTAGGTCATAGTTTGATGATCGACTTTATGGTTGTGTTATTGGACTTGTGGCAGCATGTCTCCGACACTCTGGTGAAGACGGGCGTAGCTGTCAACTAATCACCACCTGGTGGTGAGTTGACTCCGATGGTAGGGGAAGATGCCGGTCCGACCTGGCAGGCCCAAATGTATTGTGAGGGTCTGCTGGGAACGTCTGGCAGAATCCCCTGTCAGAAGGAGTTTCAACTCCCACCGCCAACAGAACTTCATGTTCCGGGGGAGGCGGGGAACATTGAGGCCGAGTGGACCATGTTCCATGCCTCCATTGCTGAGGTGGCCGACCGGAGCTGTGGCCGTAATGTGGTCAGTGCCTGTCGTGGCAGCAACCCCTGAACCTGTTGGTGGACACCAACGGTGAGGGATGCTGTCAATCTGATGAAGGAGTCCTATCTGGCCTTTTTGGCCTGTGGGAACTCCTGAGGGAGCTGATGGGTACCGGCTGGCCAAGCGGAATGCAGCTTTGATGGTCGCTGAAGCAAAAACTCAGGAATGGGAGCAGTTCGGTGAGGCCATGGAGAAAGACTTCCAGACGGCTTTGAGGAAATTCTGCTCCAACCATCATCATCAACACTGTGTATAGTGGGGATGGGGTGCTGCTGACCTCGACTCTGGACGTTGTGAGTTTGAAGACCTCCTCAATTCCACCGACACGCCTTCCCATGAGGAAGCAGAGTCTGGGGTCTCTGAGGCGGGCTCTCCTATCTCTGGGGTTGAGGTCACCAAGGTGGTTAAAAAGGCCCCGCAGTTTGATGAGATTCACACGGAGTTCCTAAAGGCTCTGGATGTCGAATCTTGGATTCAGGAGGAGCAGTGTGGTTTTCGTCCTGGCCGTGGAACAGTGGACTAGCTCGACACCCTCAGCAGGGTCCTCGAAGGTGCATGGGAGTTCGCCCAACCAGTTTACATGTGTTTTGTGGACTTGGAGAAGGTGTTCGACTGTGTCCCTGTGGGGAGTGCTTCGGGAGTATGGGGTACCGAACCCCCAGATACGGGCTGTTTGGTCCCAGTAAGACCAGTGTCAGAGTTTGGTCCACATTGCCGGCAGTAAGTCGGACTCGTTTCCGGTGAGGGTTGGACTCCGCCAAGCCTGCCCTTTGTCACCGATTCTGTTCATTACTTTTATGGACAGAATTTCTAGGCGCAGCCAAGGCGTAGATGGGGTCTGGTTTTGTGGCCTCAGTATTGCGTCTCTGCTTTTTGCAGATGATCTGGTTCTGTTGGCTTCATCCAGCCGTGATCTTAAACTCTCACCAGAGCGGTTCACAGCGGAGTGTGAAGCGGCTGGGATGAAAATCAGCACCTCAAAATATGAGACCATGGTCCTCAGTCTAGTATGTTTCTACCCTCACCTATGGTCACGAGCTGTGGGTCGTGACCGAAAGAACAAGATCCCGGATACAAGCGGCCAAAATGAGTATCCTCCCCAGGGTGTCCGGGCTCTCCCTTAAGCAGGAGTGTCAAACTAATTTTAGTTCGCAGACCACATCCAACCCAATTTGAGCTCAAGTGGGCCGGACCAGTAGATCCGTGGCCTTATAAGCATTAACTAACGACAATTCAACTTTTTTTTTTTTACCATGTTTTTTGGGTGCACATAATTACTACATTTGGGAAAATATTCACATTTATTGATTATTCTCCTGTTGCCAATCTTGTTTCAAATCAAATGAGGAATCTCAAACGTCATAAAAAAAATTTCAACATTATGAATCATTTTTCATTTACAGTGGCAACTTAGAGATCACAGTAGATCTTTAAACTGTATGTACCTTTTATAAAACAATATATTTACATAAATTTACACATCCATCTGGAAATCTTGAAAGGCTCAACTGACTCATCACACCATACAAACTAAAGTGGGAACTTTTTAGAATGAAAGTGCAGTTATCCTCCTGCCTTGTAAATGTATTCAGACAGATTGACAGTGTAACTAAAACATGCAGACAAAATAAATTTATTTGCCATGTCTATTAAGGACGTACATATCCACAGTAAATGCAAAATCTAAACTTAAATTAGATGCTAATTTAATAGTCACCCCCATAAAAAGCTGAAACTGCAAACAATGAATCTATAGTATATGAGGTTAGCATTAGTCTCCACAAACAATTAGCAACCCCCTCTACAACTATTAGCATGCATAAAATTATCTTGTCGCTTACATCTCACGAAAGAAGTGACTTCCAGCTTTTCCTTGTCATGGGGTCGCCAATTGTTTGTCTGACGTTATCCTAACCATGTTGCGCCAATCTTTTTTCTCTCTCTCAGCTACGTGCATGTCACATCACGCGACTAACAGCATTTCCGGTTGTATTGTACTCGTGTCAAAATAAAAGCATAAGTTTCAAAATGAGAGTCTTTACGTATAAATGAACTAAAACTTGAGTGATGGGTAGAACACTCCCCGCGGGCCGGATTAGACCCCCTGATGGGCCGGTTCTGGCCCGCGAGCTGTACGTTTGACATTTCTGCCTTAGAGATAGGGTGAGGAGCTCGGTCTTCCGGGAGGGGCTCAGAGTAGAGCCGCTGCTCCACCACATTGAGAGGAGTCAGATGAGGTGGCTCGGGCATCTGATTAGGATGCCTCCTGGGCGCGTCCGTGGTGAAGTGTTCTGGGCACGTCCCACTAGGAGGAGACCATGGTGACGACCCAGGACACGCTGGAAAGACTATGTCTCCCGGCTGGCCTGGGAATGCCTCGGGATCCCCCTGGACGAGCTGGATGAAGTGGCTGGGGAGAGAGAAGTCTGGGCGTCCCTGCTAAACCAAATGCCCCCGCAACCCGACCTCGGATAAGCGGTAGAAAATGGATGGATGGATGGATAATTACTTGAGTACCGTAAGAGTAAGAAAGTACTCAGAGAAAAAACTACAAGTACTGAGTAATTTAGCGAGTTTTTCTTCTGATGTATTTTTTTTTTTAATCAGAGCATGAACATCTTATCAAATAAAATTTGTGCAACTCAACTGATTTCTTTTTATGTTTTTGAGAGTGGAGGTAAAAATAAACAGAAATAAACTTGAATGTGATTGACTTGGACCCGACGTTTAACTTGCTGCCCTTCTTGGCCAGGTCCCCATTGCAATAGAGATGTTATGTTTTAGCTGGTCTTTTACCTGTTTAAATAAAGTTTAAATAAATAAGTTCTGGTTGCACAAGGATGCACTCCCTCTTATAACTGGCATGTGTTCAGAAGTAACAGATCACATTCAAACTCATGTTCAATGGGAGTCCACACACCCCTGCCAGCATTGTAAAATTTGAAGTGGAAAAAACAAAACAAAACACATGCATAGGGCCTTACAGAAACATTATTTGCTTTATCCACTAAAATGACTGAATGAAAAAATTGTTTGCGGACCAGACTTATTGATAGTGTGTGTGTGTGTGTGTGTGTGTGTGTGTGCGCGCATGTGCGCGTGTGTGTGAGAGAGAGGAAGAGAGAGAGAGAGAGCGAGGGAGAGAGAGAGAGAGAGAGAGAGAGAGAGAGAGAGAAACAAGGTGCATGTTTTACATTTACTTGTGACCATAAAATAGTCCAAATGTTGCCATATGCACAGCTAAAACAACAGCAAAAACATCTGTAACTTACCGCAAGGTGATTTCTAAAGTTCGCAAGGTGATTTCTCAAGTTAGAAGTGGGCTGAAATTTCCAAGTTTGGGCAGTAACAAAACTACACTGCTGTTGTTTTTGTACTGTGTAATGTAAACACGAATCGCGACAGGCTGTCACGACTCACTTTGATTGGTCCGCGACGCCCAATAGAAGACTTTGTGTGCCGACATTTGACTTTCCTGTGTCGTTTGATTGGTGAACTTCAGTCAAACATTACTGTCGCAATCACGGTAGATTGGAGCAACGGCGCCCAATGAAGTAAAAAATGAAAGTCTAAAAATAACTGTGCTTTATAAAACAATTCCCTGTATGCTATTATTTAAAAAGCCTTAACAAAGACAATATTATTCAGATTTGACTGACTCTCAGACATCTATTCATTTAACACTGTATTTATTACTGTCATTGTAATTTGCAGTGCAGAACTGCATCATACTCAGAAATATCAAGTTTATATTTAAACAAAGTAATTAAAATACTAGTATACACCATTATGTATATATGATGTGGTGTACGGTTCTATAACACTGAAAACTACCAACACAATAACAAATAAAGTATGAAATTAATACATCTCTGGCACTCTCTATCAAAATTGAGCATTATTGTCTTTGTAAAGACAGTTTATGATAAAACTCATTTTATGGATTGGGATTGGGTAGGTATTGCTAATGTTAATGCCAGGGACCGTACATGGTGAGCTCTAGTTTTCAGAACAGATGTAATTTTGTAAAACAAACAAATTTGCTCAATCTTATTCCACAAATTCATCGAGTTTATTTTATTGCTAGCTTTCAACAAGTTAGCTAGTTTCGAACATTACAACATAAAATCATGTTAATATTATCTTACTTTTGTTAACCAGTTACACACAGCAGCATTTCTTTTTTTGAACATAAAATATTTAGTTAATATAAAAAAAAAAATGTACAAAATGGATGAAAAGGGTTTAAATAAAAATGTTAAAAACTATATATGTATTTCAACTGCTTGAATTAAACATCACACACGACAGCAACATGCGTTATCATCTCAGTTAGTTATGAATGAAGCCAGTCTTCCTCAGTTTTCTGGTCACAGACTCCTATGGACAGGTGTGTGACATTGTGTGAAAGGGAGAAACGTGCCAACACAGAGATGTGGACTGGTGCCAAGCAGATTAGTGTTATAACATTCACATTCTACTCTCATTCATTCTATAACATTCATCACAAAGCCTTCCACATAGAGATACACTTACTTATACTACATACACACTTCCCCACATGCGGCACCTTTATACATGCACACAGGTTTTTGTTCAAGTATGAGATTTAGAGCATGGGAAAACATTGTCCTAATCAGACTGAGAGGGACAGATGTAGCGTGACCCTGGTCCTGCAATCAAGTCTAATCTGAAATGTCCAATTTTACAGTTCACCCACATGTAGGGAACGTTCATTTGGATTATTGCTATGCTTTTTCTTACTGGGATGAATCAGAACACCTGCCCGAGTTACACAGAATGTCAGTCATCATCATTATCATAGTCATCCTCACCCTCATACGTTCCAATTTCCAGCAGTGTGCCACTCTCTTCAAGTTCTAGGAAGTCTTCCACTGATAGAAAGTTGTAATCCACCCCTTGCACCTCTCCGTCTCGTGGGGCGCGTGTGGTACCTGAAGATGAATAAAACAAAATTAAGTTACGTAGGTGCCAATAAATTACTACAATTAAAGTTGAGGGGAAGGTTAAAAAAAAAGTGATTTGCTGTCATGTGAGGGATTTGTTTTGCCATCCACCTGTAAATCTCCCGTTCCATTCTTCCCTCACTTGTGAACGAGATACACCATTTTCCGACTGAGGACCATGGTCTCAGATTTGGAGGTGCTGATTTTCATCCGGACTGCTTCACACTCGGCTGCGAAACGCTCCAGTGAGAGTTGGAGATTATAGCTTGATGAAGCCCACACAACCACATAATCTGCAAAAAGCAGAGATGCAATCCTGAGGCCACCAAACCGGACCCCCTCTACGCCTTGGCTACGGCTCAGCTGCGCCTAGAAATTCTGTCCATAAAACATATGAACACAATTGGTGACAAAGGGCAGCCTTGGCGGAGTCCAACCCTAACTGGAAACGAATCCGACTTACTGCCGGCAATGCAGACCAAACACTGACACTGGTCGCACAGGGACCGTTTAGCCCATATCAGTGGGTTCGGTACCCTATACTTCCAAAGCACCCCCACGGGACTCCCTGAGGGACACAGTCGAATGCCTTTTCCAAGTTCACAAAAGACATGTCGACTAGTTGGGCGAACTCCCATGCATGTCGAGGACCCTGCCAAGGGTGTAGAGCTGGTCCACTGTTCCACGGCCAGGATGAAAACCACACTGCTCCTCCTGAATCCGAGATTCAACTTCCCGATTGACCCTCCTCTCCAGCACCCCTGAATAGACCTTACCAGGGAGGCTGAGGTGAGTGATCCCCCTGTAGTTGGAACACACCCTCCGGCCCCCCTTCTTAAAAAGGGGGACCACCACCTCAGTCTTCCAATCCAGAGGCACTGTCCCCGATGTCCACGCGATGTTGCAGAGGCGTGTCAACCAGGACAGCCCCACAACATCCAGAGCCTTTAGGAACTCCGGGCGAATCTCATCCACCTCCGGGCCTTGCCACCAAGGAGCTTTTTAACCACCTCGGTGACCTCAACCCCAGAAATAGGAGAGCCCGCCTCAGAGACCCCAGACTCTGCTTCCTCATGGGAAGGCCTGTCGGTGGAATTGAGGAGGTCTTCGAAGTATTCTCCCCACCGACTCACAACTTCTTGAGTCAAGGTCAGCCGTGTCCCATCCCCACGATACGCAGTGTTGATGGTGCACTGCTTCCCCCTCCTGAGACGCCGGATGGTAGACCAGAATTTCCTCGAAGCCAGCCGGAAGACTTTCTCCATGTTTTTGCCTCAGCGACCACCAAACCTGCATTCCACTTGGCCAGCCGGTATCCATCAATCTGCCTCAGGAATCCCACAGGCTAAAGAGGCGCGATAGGACTCTTCTTCAGCTTGACGGCATCCCTCACAGTTGGGGTCCACCAACGGGTTCAGGAGTACCCACATTACCCTTTTGGGCTGTGCCCAGCCGGTCCACATGGGTGCAGACCCGGCCACCAGGCGCTCGCCTTCGAGCCCCACCTCCAGGCCTGACTCCAGAAGTTCATTTTACTCATCATAGTGGGTCTTTTAGTGGTCCCTCACGTAGGTTTGCCATGGGTGACCCTGCCAGGGGCATAAAGCCCCAGACAACTTAGCTCCTAGGATCACTGGGTCACAGAAACCTCTCCACCATTGAAAGCTGATGGCTCAAGGAGGGGTCTTCAACAAGCTACTATTGCTACTAAATGATAGCGCATCAGAGACACCATGCAGAAAATGAGTGTTGGGGGGGAAATAACCGGCTCACATCATCACAGGAAAAGGCAGCCTGCTCGATCCCACAATAAAATAAAGATCACCTCTAGCGATGACCACATCCTAATCTTGTTTTACAGTACAGTGGTACCCTGAGATACTAGTTTATTCGTTTTGTGACCACGATCATAACTCAAAACGTGTATCTCTATTGAAATAGATAAAAAGGCCATTAATCTGTTCCAGCCTCCCAAAAAAACCTGAGAAAGATTTTGTAATGTGTTTTTGAATAAGGAAAAAGTATTGTATATAACGGTGGCCGACTGGTGTGGGGTTCAATCCCCGTCCCCGCCTGTGTGGAGTTTGCATGTTCTCCCCGTGTCTGCGTGGGTTTTCTCCGGGCACTCCGGTTTCCTCCCACATCCCAAAAACATGCATTAATTGGAGACTCTAAATTGCCCATAGGCATGACTGTGAGTGCGAATGATTGTTTGTTTCTATGTGCCCTGCAATTGGCTGGCAACCAGTTCAGGGTGTACCCCGCCTCCTGCCCGATGACAGCTGGGATAGGCTCCAGCACGCCCGCGACCCTAGTGAGGAGAAGCTGCTCAGAAAATGGATGGATGGATATTGTATATAATACTTTATTAAAAAACATATACAGTAATTACATAATTAAATAGAATGCAAAGAATTAAATAGTTTTGGCCACATTTGTTCTTCAATTTAATGGATATTGCTCCTTCTAGTGTGTGAGCCTTGGCCACCTGGGGGCAGTAGTATACATAAATACAGATACTGCTTCACTTGGGATGCTGCTCCACTGGGTCAATGAGACTAAGCATTTTCACTTTATTGAAAGAAACTGACACCATACAAAACAATGGAGACATGTATGGGCTATTGTGAGATGAGATGGCAGGCCAGGTGGCAGAATGAACCATGTGTGCAGTACAGATGTATGGACGCACACAAAAACACAATGTAGCCCCCATTTACGACAGTCTAAGTCATTGACAGCTCATCTTAACAGGGGGTAGAAAGGCATAACTAGACTGTCTCCCCAAGATTTACTGTAACCAAATGAGAAATTATCCCAGCCACTTGGACAGCATCAGTGTATTCTATGGGAGATTAGCAAAAAAAGCTCATGTTTGGCACAAGACCCAAGTGTTAAGAGTCAGTGTGATTCTCTTATTGGCTTTTCTACTTTGATTGTTTTTTTTAATTGTGCTTGTGTTGAATTGAGGCCATTTACTAGACAAGACAGATACAAAACAAATCCCTCACATGAAAGCAAAAAAACATGAAGGATCATGATAACCGTTTTGTATTCACTTCAGCGGCACAAGATGAAAGTGAAGTTGTCTGGGAGTTTGACTGCTAGGACTGGGTGGTCCCATAGTGGGAGATGTTTCAGAGGCTTGGCGAGATCTAATGAAGCCGTCTGCTGAGGCGAGAGTGGAGCTGTTATTTCAGGCTATTCCCATAGTTGAGGGCACAAAAGAGATGAATAATTCTAGTGTGCTTATATTGTAGAATATTGACAACTACAAACCGCTAAGCTTCCTCACAGTGTTACGTCATCACATAATTAGCAAACAACTGTTGTTCGCATTGTCTGTTTCTTTTAATGTTTGTTTAAATGAGCCACAGAGACAGTGAATATAAAAAAGTCCATACACACCGAGTTAAATGCCAGGTGTAAAGGGTAAAATGATTTACAAATACAGTCAGATGTAGGCTTTTCCTAATTGTTTTTATTTCTTTCAAGCAGAAGCCTGACAGTTTTGTGGTCACACTGACTGGTACTTGGAACTGTTCATAATTCCCTTCATCTTGTCTAAGGCCCCCGTTCATGTTGAAAAAAAATAGCAGCCCCAAAAGCTGTGAACTAGGCCTAAGCAACAGGTCACCGAAATGTCCTCATTTGAAATACACTGAAGCAGCATGGCCACAAAACTGTAAATGACTATTAAATTAAGCTTTAAATTGAAACACATTAAGCTGAAACTGAATTTGTAAAAAAATATTTTACATTCATTAATAACAAAACACAACAAACTAATTTAGTAGCGAGTACTGTTGCATGATGTACCGTAGTAGTGGCCATAGACATTTGCCGTGTGTAAGATTTTGTTCAGGGAGAAAACATGGGACAGATGAATCATAAATGACTCCACAGTCATGTTGATGCATTTGAGCGATATAGTACTTTCTGACTTCTTTTGAACTCAGTTGCTTTGCTTTCAATTGGCGGGTTTACATGGAGCCTTGTGTTCCGATTAGAATCAGGTTAGAAACCCAAAACCAAATGAAAATGCAATATATAAACACTTCCGTCAGAAGAAACAGGCTGAAACCGAATTGAATTTCATTCGGTTTTACAGGGGTAGAATATTCCTTTGCCTAAACCGATTAAGTCATGTAAACACTTAAATTGGAAGAGTGAGCCTGTTTTCTGTCTGTGCATGCTCTGTCTTGACAGAAATGCGCAGTGATGTCGTTTTACACACTTGGGAAAAAATGGTGGCTTCCAGACCGAGCTGGTCTGCGATACCGTGTGAAGCTCCGTCTGAACTTCCGCTAGATCTTTTTCTTTAATTTCTGCTGTACAAGCATTAACATTAACTATCAGAAGACTGTATTGTCTCAGTTAAGTATGTTTAATGCCAGAAGAGTTGATATCACAGCTCTGGGAGACAGACTGCACAGTGGCTGGAGTGTGTCTGTCGCCCCCTAGTTTATTCCCTCCTTTTATCCTGTCTTGGTCTACACCCTCGCAGGGGTGTGACACAGTCTAACAATGTCTCAGCACTTTTCCTATGTGTGACTCAATGGTCTTAACTGATATTTTTTTCTAGTTGAGCAAGCTTGGGGTGCATAGATAGAGAAATTCAAGGCCATAGCAGTAGAAGGTTTACAGCAGTAAACAAGTAAGACTCAGACCTGAACCTATCTAAAATATGTGCTTGGAGGAGGGCTATCCTAACAATAGCTTTTTAAAGTACTTGTAAGTTGTTCTTAACAAGCCGTTGCTTTAATAAAAGTGGTCTCACATCATGTGATATTTACATAGATCTGAGTGTCGGAAAAACTGCTGTTAATTAATAATTAATGTAGTGGCCCATGTAAACACCAGATCGGAATAGATAACGTCAGATATAAAGAGTTGACCTGTGATCTTCAATCGGAATGATTTCAATCAGAATTTCAAAAAAGTCCATGTAAACCCAGCTAACATAACATTGCGGCTTGTGTCCTTAAAACCCATTTGGATCATCTTTCGCTTCAAATCCTGGGAAACCATGACTGTGCCATAGTCCTTACACCAGTTCTGATCAACAAACAACAATCATCAGTGGGAACATTCTTTCATAAACCAGCCACCATTCACATAAATGCAAGACTTTTGAAATTCCACCAAACTCAGCTCAGAGTTGTTTTCTTTTTCTTTTTAATGTTTAGCTCTTTGTTTCTTCCACACAATTTAATGTTTTTTTCCTTGTAAATGGATGAACATCATGGAAATAAATAAAATGAAATGCATTTTCCATCTTGGAGGTATAAAAACAACCAATGTAATGTAGTAAGTAATTGAAAAAAATAGAAGCAGGAAAAGTTGGAATGGTGGACAACTGCTTAGCACATCTGCCTCCCAGTTCTGAAGTTAAAATCCAGCATCGCCTGTGTGGAGTTTGCATGTTCTCCCCGTGCCTGCGTGGGTTTTCTCCAGATACTCTGGCTTCCTCCCACATCCCAAAAACATGCAAGGTAGGTTAATTGAAGATTTTAAATTGCCAGTAGGTGTGAATGTGAGTGCAAACGGTTGTTTGTTTATATGTGCCCTGGCTGGCGACCAGTTCAGAGTGGACCCCACCTCTCGCCCAGTGTCAGCTGGGATAGGCTCCAGCACGGCCGCGTCCCTAGTGAGGATAAGCGGAATGGAAGATGAATGAATGAATGACTTATTTGGCAGTCATAAGAAGGACTGATCCCATATCACCTATGACAAAATTCATTAACATTTGACATTTACTTGCATCTGATTTGATCATTTGATTTTAGAGCACTGTGACAATTAGTGCTGATTTCTTCCAGAGCAGCTTTGTGGGTGTGCTATCCCAAGTTTTAAAGACAATGTTAAGCAGGGTGGGAACTGTCACACACTCGGGGAAAGTTAACATGAAAAAAACATGGCTTTTCGGTACAAAATATTTCTTTGCTATAACTCAGTATAATATGTGTGTTGGCCTCTTCCACGAACACTTCCAATTCCATCACTTCAAACTTCATTTTGCACTTG
The DNA here is from genome assembly GCF_024500385.1 of Phyllopteryx taeniolatus. NCBI lineage: Eukaryota > Metazoa > Chordata > Actinopteri > Syngnathiformes > Syngnathidae > Phyllopteryx > Phyllopteryx taeniolatus. Next base: position 19,631,341 of record NC_084502.1, on the reverse strand, counting down.
TACTTTCCCAAATGTTTCATGTTGAAAACCATCAGTGCTACCTAAAGTTGTAGCCTGGAGGGCGCTTTGTATCCGGGACGGCGCTCTGTGTTCTCTCTCTCTCTCTCTCTCTCTCTCTCTCCCCTCCCTTCTCTGTTTTCAGCACCTGTCTCCAATCGGCCTTATCACCACCGGTATATAAACCTGCCTGTTTCAGGAAATCTTTGCCGAAGTATTGCAGTTACTTTCAGTGGTACCACAGCCCATTTACCTCCTATAAGTCACCCTATTCCTCGTTCCATTTTTGACTCCCGTGTCTCCTTGGTCCAGTGTGTTTTCCCCCCGTGTTCCTGAGCCACGTAATTCCTGCCGCCAAGCAAGCCGCCTGTCCACACCGCCGCCTGCCAACCCACCTAGGACCACCGCCATTACCTTTCATCAATAAACTTTTCATCCTTTCACATCTGGCTGCTCTTGGATCCAGCCACTCTCTATTCGTGTCAGAATACTTCGGCCATTATGGACCCAGGAACTTCGGAGGCACTGATGAACACACTCACTCTCCAAGGAGCCCACATAGGAAAACAAGAAAAGACTTTCCAAGAACTCACAGAATCCCTACACTCCTTCACACAACAGGTATCCCTCCTTTCTTCGACGATGCTAGCTAACCTTCCACCTGTCAGTGCGCCTTCCGAGCCCGCAGCCTCGGTGCCACCATGCCTCCTGTATAAAGAACCTCATGTTCCGCCGCCCGATCCCTACTCCGGGGACCTAGGTGCATGTAGCCAGTTTCTACTCAATTGCTCACTCGTTTTCAACCTTCAACCATACAGTTATCCCACCGAACAATCCAAAAGTAGCGTATGTCACTAACCTCATCTGCGGCAAAGCAGCTAAACGGTCCACTTCCTTATGGCTAAACTCCTCCCCGGTACTCCACTCATTCAATTCCTTTTCTAATGAACTTCGTAAAGTGTTCAATCACCCGTTCAGGGCAAAGAAGCCACCCATTGTCTCCTCACGCTCACGCAGGGCGCTAATTCTGCAGCGGAATATTCCGTAGAGTTCTGGATATTGGCGGGTGAACGTGGGTGGGATTACGCGCCACTTCGGGGGATTTTTTCCAATGGCGTTTCCCAGCAGCTCAAGGATGAGCTAGCAGTCCGGGACGAGCCCTACTCTCTCGAGGATCTTATCGGCTTTTCCAACCGTCTGGATAACAGACTGCGAGAGCGTACACAAGAGAGGGGGGTTCGCTCGCACAAAAACCCTCCCCACCGAGCGCTACGCCATCAGCTTCACACCCGCCTCCCGCACAGTCTTCCGCCTTTCCGTCACTTCCCGTAGCCAGTAAAGAGCCCATGCAAGTTGCTAAAACACGGTTAGATCCACAGGAGCGTCAGCGTCGTATCTCCCAGCGGCTGTGTATCTACTGCGGTCAAACCGGTCACTTTATTTCCTCATGTCCCCTCCGGCCAAAAGACCAGGCTCACCGCAACCTGAGAGCGTCGTGGTGAGCCAAACCTCCATCCCCTCAAGATCTCCTTCTCGCATGACCGTTCCCGCTTGCATCTCTGCCCTGATTGATTCTGGTGCCGATGACAATTTCATTCATGAAGTCATAATTCACCAGCTCCAAATTCTTCTCCAACTGCTTCCATCTCCAAAGAAGGTCACAGCCCTGGATGGCCGCATCATCTCCGCAGTTACCCACCAAACTGTGCCATTCACCTCGCTTATTTCAGGAAATCACCGTGAAAACATTTCCAGTTTTGTTATCCCTTTTCTCCTGATACTCCATTAGTACTTGGAATTCCCTGGCTTAAAAGACATAACCCCACCATACACTGGACACACTTAGCCATCACCAGATGGAGCCCTCACTGCCACTGCCTGCTCTCAGCTATACCTCCTTCTGGTACACCACCACCCTCTTCCATGCTCGTTGACCTCTCCGGAGTCCCTGGAGAATATCATGATCTCTCTCCAGTATTTCATAAAGACCTGGCCATTTCTCTACAACCCCACCGCCCGTATAACTGCGCTATTAATCTGCTTCCGCGGGCCCCTCGTCCCTCCTGCCGTCTCTACAACCTTTCCCGACCTGAGAAGAGGGCTATGGAGGACTAAATCCATGACTCTCTGGCTTCCGGACTCATTCGACCTTCCTCTTCTCCAGTTGGGGTCGGCTTCTTTTTTGTTGCAAAGAAAGACACCACTCTCCTCCCATGTATTGACTTCTGTGGTCTCAATGATATCACCGTGAAGAATAAATCTCTGCTTCCCCTCATCGACCCCTCGTTTGAACCCCTCTGTGACGCCCAGGTATTCACCAAATTGGATCTACGGAACGCCTACCACCTCATCCGTATCAGAGAGGGGGACGAATAGAAGACCGCCTTCAATACCCCTCTCGGACACTTCGAGTATCTGGTCATGCCATTTGGTTTAACCAACGCCCCTACAGTTTTCCAGATATTTATTACTGACGTCCTCCCTGACATGCTCCACCGGTTCGTATTTGTATACCTTGATGACATCCTCATTTTCTCCCGCTCCCCCGAAGAACACCGCCTCCATGTACGCCAAGTCATTCAGCGTTTCCTTGAAAACCGGCTATATGGTAAACCTGAAAAGTGCGAATTTCACCTCTCCTCCATACACTTCCTGGGCTACGTCATCTCCAAAGGTCAACTACAACACGACCCTGCCAAGATCTAAGCAGTCGTTAACTGGCCCACTCCCACCACCCGCAAAGAACTACAACGTTTCCTTGGTTTCGCCAATTTCTACCGTCGGTTTACCCATGATTACAGCAAGGTTGCTATTCCACTCACTAGCCTCACATCCGCCAGCTCCCACATCCGGCAGCATCCCAAGCATTCAACCGACTCAAGACCCTCTTCACCAGTGCGCCCATTCTTCGCCACCCCGACCCCTCCCTCCAGTTCGTGGTCGAGGTTGACCCCTCGGACACGGGGGCAGAGGCTGTCCTCTCGCAGCGGGACCCCACGACCCAGAAACTGCACCCCTGTGCCTTTTTGTCCCGTCGTCTGTCCCCTGCCGAGAGGAACTACGATGTCGGCAACTGAGAGCTACTGGCCATTATATGGGCCTTGGAAGAGTAGAGGCACTGGTTGAAGGGGACTGAACAACCATTTATCATTTGGACCGACCACAAGAACCTCGCTTACCTGCGTTCCGCCAAACGCCTTAACCCCCGACAAGCTCGCTGGGCTCTCTTCTTGAGCAGGTTTAATTTCAATCTCTCCTTCCTTCCTGGCTCCAAAAAAGGCAAACCTGATGCCCTGTCTCGACTTTACTCACCTCCCACCAGCCCTGCCAAACCGGAACCCATTCTTCCTTCCCCGTGCTTCTTTGGTGCTCCCACTTGGCAAATCGAACTGGTGTTTAAGGAGGCCCAAAAAAATCACCCGGATCCCAAGACTGGGCTTCCAAACCGCCTGTTCGTACCAGATTCTGCATGCTCTGACATTCTTCAGTGGGCTCATACCTCCAAACTCACCTGTCATCCTGGCATCACCCGCACCATTCAGTTCATCCGGCAGCATTTCTGGTGGCCTAGCCTTGTTCAAGACACCCGGGAGTTCGTCCAAGCCTGCTCCATCTGTGCCCGAGGGAAGTCTTCCCACCTGCCCCCAGCTGGGCTGCTGCGTCCATTGCCTATCCCTAGCCGCCCTTGGTCCCATATTGCTCTGGACTTCGTTACCGGTCTACCTCCTTCTGAAGGTAACTCTGTCATTCTTACCATTGTCGATCGTTTTTCCAAATCTGTCCATTTCATACCGGCCTATTTAAGCTCCTCATTGTGATGTGTTCAAACAGAATCATTTCCAAGTCAAGATGCAGTTTATGGTATTCATTTAACATAAGGATGAACAGAATGTAACAAAATGTAAATAAATGACACAAACTGATGTAACAAGATACATATAAATGTTCTGGAACAGGGCTGCATGGTGGGCATGGTTAGCACATCTGCCTCACAGTTCTGAGGTCCAGGGTTCAAATCCGGCCTCCCCTGTGTGAAGTTTGCATGTTCTCCCCGTGCCTGCGTTGGTTTGCTCCGGGTAATCAAGTTTCCTCCCACATCCCAAAAACATGCGTGGTAGATTGAATGAAGACTCTAAATTGCCCGTAAGTGTAAATGGCTGTTTGTTTATATCTCCCCTGCGATTGGCTGGTGAGCAGTTCAGAGTGTACCAGAGTCGGCGGGGATAGGCTCCAGTGAGAATAAGCGATATGGAACCCTCATTAACCCTCTTTGTCCCAATGAGCTTCATGCAGGTGAACAGATTTCTAAAATTATCAATCAGTGAAAACCACGCCCACCTTGTGCCAAAAACTGAAGTGACCATCACCAAAAGAACAGGTGTCAGACCAAATAGTAATGAACATAAGCTTAACATACATTATTGCTGTTCCAGAAAGTATCAAATCACTTTATAAAAGATTTAATATGAATGTCAGCAACATATTTAGGACTGCTGTCTTTGTGGTTGTATGTCCAATCTAACTGCACATTGAAGTCCAGGTTGAATACAATGAAGGGCTTATTTTTTGCCTTAAATAGTTGTTGAGTCATTTCAGGCAGGAGTGAAGTGCTGGACCAACTGACCCATCTTGACAGTGCATTAAGTACTGCATAAATATGCTTTCTAGAGACCCAAAGCAAGTGCTCTAGTTTAGTGTAGAATTTGTGCCTTGGCAGAATCACTGATATTATTAGGTAGCTAGCTAGCCAATCACCACCATCATTTTCTGTTTTTGACGGTTGGAAACACCAGCTGCCAATTATTTGTTATCATTTTGTCCTCTGAACCACAGCACCAATTAGCAAGTGCTGTGAAAAGAGGGTATCTACAAAAGTTGGAACGACACAGAGAGGAAAAAGATAAAGTCGCCAATGGAGGAGACACGTGACACACGCAACAACAACAAAACAAGAATACAATCACCTAATGGGCATGTGAAATCCCTAAACAAACAGCCTGCACTTCCTCCCTCATTCTCACCTCTCGCTTTCTAGCAAACAGCCACCGCAATGACAACAAAGCCAAAACAAGCTGTACCTCGTGCTTGCTGTGTGGAACACTGGCTCCTCTAACGTCTCCTCTTTTATCTCGTCTGCACATCGTGTTACTGAGCAAGTTCTGCACGCAGACATGCAGGTCTACAGGTACGCGAGAGGGAGACGGGAATTGATCTGAAAGCTCCTAAAAGGGATGAGGGAATCCAGGCAAGCCTGCCCTCCCTCCGGTCATGTCATCAACGTTGTCAATACATGGCCTTCAGGTACTGCGCAAGCTACAGTTAGAAACACTTTGCTGATACATGATACAAATGATATTGTGAAATGGCAAAGAAAATCAAATAATTAAGAAGCAAAACTGCCAAATATGTGGATTGGTCAATTAATGGTCTCCCCCACTGTGCAAGGCAGTTAAATCGATAAGGATACAAATTTGTAATGTCACAAATTTATCATGCCAAGGTTTAAACTGATACAATTGATTGTGGTTGGTCAACAAATGAGTCGGCTGCTACAAGGCACAGTCATCTACAGTGCTTGAAGTAAGTAGCCTACCGCCTGGTAAACAATGGTAGACTCAGAAGGATTAGGCTAACAGTTTTATCTGAACTAAAGAGCTCTGTGTTGGGAAGTAACTAAGTACAAATACTTTAGTTTAATACTTGTACTTAAGTAGATTTTTCAGGTACCTGTACTTTACTTGAGTATTTATTTTTCTGATGACTTTTTATTTTTACTCCCTACTTTTGAAAGCATAACTTTATTTTCTACTCCTTACTTTGTCAAAATAGGCTGGTTACTTTTCCAAACCTCTGCAGAATACGACACGGCGTAGAAAGACATAAATAGAGAGAGGTAACACGGTTATGAGCTTGACTAGCTACAGATTCCACTTTCATGGCCTTATTTAATAGAATTGTTTGTTGTCCGGCGGCACGGTGGCCGACTGGTTAGATTGCAGCCTCACAGTTCTGAGGACCCGGGTTCAATCCCTGGCCCCGCCTGTGTGGAGTTTGCATGTTTTCCCCGTGCCTGCGTGGGTTTTCTCCAGGCACTCCGGTTTCTCCCACATCCCAAAAACATGCATTAATTGAAGACTCTAAATTGCCCGTAGGTGTGACTGTGCGTGCGAATGGTTGTTTGTTTGTATGTGCCCTGCGATTGGCTGGCAACCAGTTCAGGGTGTACCCCGCCTCCTCCCCGATGATAGCTGGGATAGACTCCAGCACGCCCGCGACCCTAGTGAGGAGAAGCGGCTCAGAAAATGGATGGATGGATGTTTGTTGTCCACTCAGCTCCAAGAATGATTTGTGGCAAATGTGTTGTGTGTATCTTGTGCAAGCCTAATTTTCTGGCATTCAAAAGTTCTCCATCTAATCTGTGAAAAGTTAAACACATACAAGTAAGGTCTATTTTTTCAGCTGCTGTCATTAGCTAATTGAGAATTTTTTATTGCGCGGTTCACAAGGTTAGCATAGTTATGGGAACACATGGTTTTGATACCGTAGCATAAAAGTCAAGCCACTGCTAGCTAACTCTTGCTTTATAAAAAACAACAACATGCGACAACGTGATTTTAACTATGTACTATACCATAGATAGTTTTACACTAGACTATGTGAGTCACAGGCTTCATAAGTCTGGAAACAATTAGTCCCAGCCCTGGAACAATGAGTACTTGCAACTTATCATCACAGAGATTCGCTATATGACGATTGTTGCTTCGTGGTCCTGTTATATCGCAAATTTTTATTTGTACAATTTGTGCAATATTTTTGTGTTAACCATTGCTCTTGCTCTCTCTCAATATATTGTTTAAGCCTGCCGCGACAACAATTTTTTAGGACGATACATTTTCCCCAAAACTATCACGATAAGAAAGTATCGATGTTTTTTATTCCACTGACATAATGATATTATAGAGCATAATATTTCAAGTAGAGTGTTCCCTTGTTTTTCGCGGTTAATGGGGACCAGAACCCCCCGCGAAAGGTGAAAAACCGTGAAGTAGGATTTGTCCACCCCACCTAGGAATTTTCGTGGATGTGTTTGTGGGTACCAGATTGTTTAAAATATGTAAACAGTATTTATACTTTACATATTTGAGACAAAGATTACAACAGTACACGTATTCACTTAAATCTTTAATTATAAAACCTTATCAAGTAATTAACATTTATTATACAGTAATTAACATTCATCAACATTGCCTCAACATTGGATGTTTGCTTCCTCTTTCTTTATGTACCGCACTGTAGATTTATTCATGCCATAATGGTGTGCCACAGATGCATAACTTCTGCCCTCTTTGATCAAATCTAAAAGTTTCACTTTTTCGATCATGGTCGTCATCTTCTTCTTCCTCTTGGGCGCCTCGGAGGAATCTTTCACATGGACAGCGCTTTGGCGGCATTGTAAGGGCTTGCTTAACTAATCAAAAAACAATTATCGCTTAAACAAAAAAAAGTTATTGCGAACACAACAGCGTGGACGAGAGTGGCGAGACACAACAAGGGATGATGCTGGGTGAGGCTGCGATGATGCGTAGCCAATCAGCTCACGGGATAAATCCACTCATGCGCTCATTGGTCGATGTCGTGCCGGGAACCAATCACGCGCCTTGTATGAGTGCCCGTACAGTACAGGCATGTACATGCATGTACAAAGCCTCTGAGACAACTCATCTCTTTGTTTGGCATGCAGGGAAACCTTCTCTAGCGCGCATCAACATGAAACAACGCGTCTTTCCGCAATATGGCTGCCGATATGGCTGTATTTTTTTAATTTATTTTTTTTAATGAAAATTTTGGGGAAAAAAACGCGAAGCACTGAAGCAACAAAACGTGAAGCGCGAAGTGGCGAGGGAACACTGTGCATCCTTTTTAAGAACAATTCCAATTCTAAAGAACATTGAACATTGGCATTGTAATGTAGAACAATAAATAAAATATCTTGGGTAAAGATAAATAAATCAGACTCAGGCTCTGTTCTCAAAAATTTCACTGAAACAAATATTAAGCATTTGACACATAGGTATAGAGTCATGAACCCAATAAATGATGATGATCCAAGACGGTGCCTAGACGTGTGTTCGCCTCAGTTACGCGCGCTCTCGTACTCTCTATGTTTTTCGTTCATCTTTGGAGAAAATGCAGCCCTATGGGGGGCACAAGCCAGTGCAAACTGTAGGCCGGTCCCAAGCCCGGATAAATGCAGAGGGTTGCGTCAGGAAGGGCATCCGGCTTAAAACCTTCCCAAACAAATATGAGCGTTCATCCAAAGAATACCATACCGGATCAGTCGTGGTTAACAACGTCCGCCACCGGCGCCGTCAACCTGCAGGGCGCCGTTGAAAATTCAGCTATTGTGGGTCGAAGTCGAAGAAGAAGAAGAAGAGGTGGAAAGCGGGTTCTTTGGCAGAAAGAGAAGAGGAAAGCACAGAAGCTAGAACTGAATGTGGGGACTTTGAATGTTGGGACTATGACAGGAAATTTCGGGAGTTGGTTGACATGATGATTAGGAGAAAAGTTGATATATTGTGTGTCCAGGAGACCAGGTGGAAAGGCAGTAAGGCTAGAAGTTTAAGGGCAGGGTTTAAATTATTTTACCATGGTGTAGATGGGAAGAGAAATGGAGTCGGGGTTATGTTAAAAGAAGAGTTGGCTAAGAATGTCTCGGAGGTGAAAAGAGTATCAGATCGAGTGATGAGGCTGAAACTTGAAATTGAGGGTGTTATGTATAATGTGATTAGTGGCTATGCCCCACAGGTAGTATGTGACCTAGAGGTGAAAGAGAAATTCTGGAAGGAGCTAGAAAAAGTAGTTCTGAACATCACAGACAAGAGAGCGAGTCGTGATTGGTGCAGATTGTAATGGACATGTTGGTGAAGGAAATAGGGGTGATGAAGAAGTGATGGGTAAGTACGGCATCCAGGAAAGGAACTTGGAAGGACAGATGATGGTAGACTTTGCAAAAAGGATGCAAACGGCTGTAGTGAACACTTTTTTCTAGAAGAGGCACGAACATAGGGTAACCTACTTGACCGGAGGTAGAAGCACGCAGATGGATTACATCTTGCGCAGACGATGTAATCTGAAGGAGGTAGTGGTAGGGGAAAGTGTGCCTAGAGTATCACAGATGCATTATTTGCCTTGAGGATGTTGATGGAAAAGTACAGAGAAGGTCAGAAGGAGCTATATTGTGTCTTTGTAGATCTAGAGAAAGCCTATGACAGAGTACCCAGAGAGGAACTGTGGTACTGCATGCGGAAGTCTGGAGTGGCAGAGAACAGCGGTGAGATGTGCTGTAGGTGTGACAGACTAATTTAAGGTGGAGGTGGGACTGCATCAGGGATCAGCCCTGAGCCCCTTCCTGTTTGCAGTGGTGATGGATAGGCTGACGATGAGGTTAGACTGGAATCCCCGTGGACCATGATGTTTGCAGATGACATTGTGATCTGCAGTGAAAGCAGGGAGCAGGTGGAGGAACAGTTAGAAAGATGGAGGCATGCACTGGAAAGCAGAGGAATGAAGATTAGCCGAAGTAAAACAGACTATATGTGCATGAATGAGAGGGATGGTGGGGGAAGAGTGAGGCTACAGGGAGAAGAGATAGCAAGGGTGCAGAACTTTATATACTTGGGGTCAACCGTCCAAAGCAATGGTGAGTGTGGTCAGGAAGTGAAGAAACGGGTCCAAGCAGGTTGGAACGGGTGGAGGAAGGTGTCAGGTGTGTTATGTGACAGAAGAGTCTCTGTGAGGATGAAGGGCAAAGTTTATAAAACAGTGGTGAGGCCAACCAGGATGTACGGATTAGAGACAGTGGCACTGAAGAGACAACAGGAAGCAGAGCTGGAGGTGGCGGAAATGAACATGTTGAGGTTCGCTCTCGGAGTGACCAGGTTGGATAAAATTAGAAATGAGCTCATCAAACGGACAGCCAAGTTTCGATGTTTTGGAGACAAAGTTAGAGAGAGCAGACTTCGATGGTTTGGACACGTCCAGAGGAGAAATAGTGAGTATATTGGTAGAAGGATGATGAGGATGAAGCTGTCAGGCAAGAGAGCTAGAGGAAGACCAAAGAGAAGGTTGATGGATGTTGCGAGGGAAGATATGAGGGCAGTTGGTGTTCAAGAGGAGGATGCAGGAGATAGGCTTACATGGAAAAGGATGACGCGCTGTGGCGACCCCTAAAGGGACAAGCCGAAAGGAAAAGAAGAAGTTCTGTCATTCTGCTTGACATAAGAGCCGAAAAGGACAACAACAAAAAAAATAAGTACAGAGTAGTAGTACTTATGCCACCACTGACTTTAAACATGTTTTTTTCCTCTTGATGGATTTCCATATATTTATGACATCAAAAAACTGCTCACACATAAATCAATATTTGTGGCAGAGGCAAAAAGGGTAAAATTGGGAGTTTCTGTTGTTAAAATGTACACATGATAATGTCTATTTTGTCTTAGAGTTGACTTGGAGCTGAGCATGCTGCGTGGGTTTATAGTTCACAGAGGATGACGAAATACTAGTGATGCACCGAAATGAAAATTCTTAGCTGAAACCAAAAACCAAAAATTGCAACCCAAGGCCGAAAACTAAGACACCAAAAAAATTGCAATGCCAATTACTGCATTTATGGCTATGACTCCCATATTTCCAACCTATAGAAATTCACTTCCAGAACAATTTGTCTGAATATCCATCCATCCATCCATTTTCTGAACCGCTTCTCCTCACGAGGGTCGCGGGTGTGCTGGAGCCTATCCCAGCTATCATCGGGCAGGAGGCGGGGTACACCTTGAACTGGTTGCCAGCCAATCGCAGGACACTTACAAACAAACAACCATTTGCACTCACAGTCACACCTACGGACAATTTGGAGTCTCCAATTAATGCGTGTTTTTGGGATGTGGGAGGAAACCGCAGTGCCTGGAGAAAACCCACGCAGGCACGGGGAGAACATGCAAACTCCACACAGGCGGGGCCGGGGATTGAACCCCGGTCCTCAGAACTGTGAGGCTGACGCTCTAACCAGTCGGCCACCGTGCCGCCTTGTCTGAATATCCATATTTTAAAATAAATAAAATTATGTCAAGAACATTACCACGGGACAGTTATTCAAGTATATTATGTAATAGGATAAAGTGGCTGCGCTAAGAGAAAACTCAACCAAGAAAATTGGGGTCCCATATGGCCCAATATCAGCGCTAACAAAAAAAATGTGGCCCCCACCATCATTTAAGTTGCCCATCCCTGCTCTATGCTATAACACACCTCCAGCCACACCTACGTGACAAGTGTACTGTATCACGCAATCAGTTATTTGGGTGTTTTATGACTTCATGTGTATGTGTTTCTAATTATTTGCCTCACTCATGTAGCTTAATCAGGTCATAAAAATATTAACAACATATTTCAGTATTATGCAGCACAATTGTGCAAACTCCAACCTCGTATTACTGTAATTATTCGGGTATAATATGCATTCCCCAGGTAACAAGCACCGCAACAACAATGCCACTCTTTCCCTAGTCAGCTATCGCTAGATGCTGACTCATTTGTACCTGCATTGTCAGGACAAGGCCGACATCCCAACCAGTCACAGCCCGGTAAAACTGTACTATTCTCAATCGTAAAATTAAATTATATGTTATATGTATAATTGAGCATTGATTTAAGTCGATCACCGTCTTTCCTCTTTGGTAATATCAGAGCTTGAGTCGATATGCATGGTGAGGTAGCTACATGAACGTCTGCACATGGACACAGAGCAGAACATTACTTTGAAAAACCCAATAAGATATGGTTAATGCTTCATGTTTTGAGCATGGACACCAACAAATCCATGGTGCATATTATACATCGGTAGAGCGGAATTCCTGATTTGGGGCGTTGATAGCGGGTTTGTATTATACTTGAGAGTATACTATACTTGAGAAATCACCTTAAATAGAAATTAATATCTCTCTGACAGCATCTCAATCTAAATTAAGCATTATATTCTTGATGAAGACATAGCTCTTGCATTGTATCTTCCGAGATTGCCAGGTGCTGTACCTAATATTGTGACCGGTGAGCATACTGTATATCCTTGTAACAATATGTCGACACCCTTGTGACTGTCTGCCCAGGTTCTTTACTCCTCGGATGAGTGTCAGACATTCTAAAACTATTTCTTCACAAAAAAATGCAGTGACAAGCACACAGCCTCCTACCACACTCCCACGCGTACACAAATTGAGGTGGAAAATAATCTCCCGCGTAAGAACAATGGGTGGGGGAGCTAACAGCACTCTGCTGACATCTGATACCTTCAATCGCCTTCCCGCTGTTTATGGTGTGGGGAGCTTCCACTCATTGTCTAACACAAGCATACACACTTGTAGACGCGCACACCCGTGCAGCCAAACATCTGCTGTCTGCAATGGTGAGAGGGGCAGGAGGGACAATGCACAAGAACCTCCGAGCCGACTTGAGAGTGAGATAAGCCTAATGGAGGGAGTGTAAACTACCAGGACACAGTTGGTTTGACAAGATACAGAGAATGCATAATAAAGCAATGCAAAGCAAATGTATTTATATTGTGCATTTCCTACACAAGGTAACTAACTCAGTGTGCTTTACATGATTAAAAGCATTTGAAAATAACGAAGAAAATAAAAGACAGCTTAAAAGCATTTAAAAACAAATAATAAAAAAAAAAAAAACGTACATTGCAAGAAAGATCATTTAAAAGTGGTAATGTTCTAAAATGAGGAAAAAAAGAAGAGTTTTTAACCTGGACTTAAAAATATTGACACTTGGGGCTGACTTCACTTTTGGTGGCAACTTATTCCATTTGTGTGCAGTATAGCAGCTACAACAACACACATGTAAACATTATGAAGTAAAGAATCAAACACAAAATATCAACTGAAAAAAGTCAACTCAGAGTTCATGTTCAACTTAAACGGTGTTTCATTCATCCCTTGTTTCCAGGATAAACACATCCACACTTGGTGTCGTGGTGAAGTGAGTGTTTTGAAAACAGCAGCTCAGAGTTGAGGTGAGGAAAAATATCGTACATGGCTCAGCAGATGAGGGGCAGAAAATGCAAACAGTCACAAAGGGAGTTTGCAGGGAACTCTCCTGGGCCTCTAAGCCTATTACTGGAATAGTGTTGATTGAGGCAGCATTTGAAAGCTTCATCTTCACAAGTATCATCCCCCCCCCATACACATTTCAGACGATGGAAGCACGTCAACCGCAAACCAGGGATTGTGCCAATTTACCAGTACATCCAATAAACTGGAGCTCTGAAGGATGCTTTTCAGATTATTACATATATTTTGTTGATTTCATTCATTCATTTATCTTCCGTACCGCTTAACCTCACTAGGGTTGCGGGCGTGCTGAAGCCTATCCCAGCTGACTCTGGGCGAGAGGCAGGGTACACCCTGAACTGGTCGGGCACATATAAACAAACAACCATTCACACTCACATTCACACCTACAAGCAATTCAGAGTCTTCAATTAACCTACCATGCATGGTTTTGGGATGTGGGAGGAAACCTGAGTACCCGGAGAAAACCCACGCAGGCACGGGGAGAACATGCAAACTCCACACATGCTAGGCCGGATTTGAACTCGAGTCCTCAGAAGTGTGAGGCAGATGTGTTAACCAGTCGATCCCCGTACAGTCTATTTTTTTTATTTGTTTTAAAAAAACATCTTTCTCTTTCAATGTGGGAAGCTATATTTTCTGCTTTGTGTGTACTGTCTTATCGGTTCACATGCTTGTAAGCATATTTGTTGTCAGTGAACTAAAAAACTAATTACGATTATTCAAAAAATCTGAAGAGTGTGGCACAGATCCAGATTACTGTGAAAACATGGCTCCTTGTTGTTATGCAGTCAACCACTTTCAAAGTTGTTTTCTGACAGCTCCACTTCTTACCTACTGTATTATCGCACCTGTTACGCTAAGAACAAGACATGCAACTATCTGGCATTATTGTACAATAACCTGG